>NC_056743.1:1092402345-1092422345 GCF_019279795.1 Protopterus annectens | reverse complement strand
GTATTTTTCTGTTTTTTAAAACACTGATAAGGAGAATTA
Organism: Protopterus annectens; assembly: GCF_019279795.1. Taxonomy (NCBI): domain Eukaryota; kingdom Metazoa; phylum Chordata; order Ceratodontiformes; family Protopteridae; genus Protopterus; species Protopterus annectens. The sequence goes on along the minus strand of NC_056743.1, from coordinate 1,092,422,306 downwards.
GTTTTTATATAAATCTATGATAAAGGTAATTTGTCTGTTTAATTTTCTGTTAAAAGTATTATTTTTTAAGTTCATTAATGCACCATTGATTTGAATCTTTACTTCTTCCTTTATATTCCTGTAAAGGAGTAGATATATGCTGCATTTAAAATAATTATTTTCAGTATTTCCAGTTTTCATTGCAACTCTCTTAATGTAACAATCATCCCAGTTTAGGCCTGATATATTGTTTCAAACATGTTTATTACAAATATTCATTGCCAAAAATAAATACTTATTTTCTTCTTCTTTTTCTTTTGCTTTTCCCGGTTAGGGGTCGCCACAGCAGTTCACCTGTCCATTCATGACTGGCAGTGGAGTTTTTATGGTGTTAAGTTGCCAGCCCAGCGCCCAACCTTTCACAGAAGGCACACACATGCACGCACTCACGCCTAAGGCTAATTTAGAGTGCCCAAACCACCTACAGCATACACAAAGACATATTTTATCTTTTATTTGTTCTTTGTTGACAGGTTAGTCCCATAAGGCCAGTGTCCTGTTGTCAGCATTGATCCAAGGTGGTATTCATCCATACTGACTAGGGGAAATTTGGCCAGGGGACCAAGGAAACCCAACATAGTAGCATCTTCAAAAATTTCAGGATCTGAATTGCTTATAAAAAATTATATTAAACTGTGGAAGTATGGTGGTATTAGCTTTCCCAATGTAGAATCTTATTCCATTGCTGCAAATTTTAACTCTATTATACTCCAGCTATACTCAACATATACTAGTCAGTGGAAAACCATTCAGGAACAGAGTATACTAAATTGTTTTAAATTTATCAAATATGATAAATTAGAAGGATGCAACAATCCATTCATTTGGTTAATAAAGCATACCTTAGAAGGTAATACATTTCAATCTTTAGACTCTTCATATACGAAATTAATCTTTTAAACAGTTAGAAATCTGTTTTTAAAATCCCATTAATTTTAAAATGGAATTTTTTTGTGCATTTCCATCACGTACAACTAGATTTGTGGAAACTCAGAACAATGTTGAAATGATTTTGCTAAAAAGGAATGGTAAGTATCATGATCTGATTGCTTTGAAAAATGGAAAGCTTAGTCACAAGAATGTTTAATGAAAGATTATAAGTTGGATGATTCTGTTAAACAGTTAATATTATCTATTAGAAAGAAATTTAATGGATTTGTAGATAATATGAATGAAGAATAACTGAACATGATTCCCCCATTATGTGAATACGTGGGTGCTGTCATCGAAAGTAGATTAACCTACAAAGGAAATCTGTCCAAGTTATATAAGGTAATTATTAATAATAATAGCTTTGATGTAAAATTTTGAAATTTTTAGACAGCACCAGATTGAGTGATGATAAAAATAAAGTTGCGTTACTTAGGTCAGTAAGTCAAACTTCTGCAAGTTTATACTTTTAAGTGGACATATATACAAAGAATGTTTGTTACTCCTTATAAAATTTCCAAGTTTAGTAAAGTGACTTCTTCAGTTTGCTGGAGATGCAGTAAAGATTTAAAAGCTGATTGTAAAAAAATTATATTTTTATTGGGAAGAGATAAATATTTTTTTAAAGGGTTATGGTCTGATAATTGTTCTTCAACAATACTAATGAATGCTCCACTTCCAAAGAAACAACAAAAAAATGTTTTGGAGTCTCCTTGTGGTAGCCAGAAAAATTATTACAAAAACTGGGAAAAAACTTGCTTCCTACATTAAAATAATTTTTATGTTTCACAGCAATACTATGTAAAACTGAAAAATAATTTGTTCAGATAAGGTTTGTAAATCGTATTAAGACTTCTAGTTGTCAAAAAACCTTAAAATGTTGTTATTGAAATACCAAGATACTTAATTTGTTAATTATATGATTACACTGATGATCTAATATATTTGTAACACTGTGTAACACTATGTGACATTGAATTTTTTCCTTTGTGTATATATTTTATATATGTTAAATCAATAAAAATGTTCTTAACAAAAAAAATCATGATCTGGACAAAGCCAGTTTTGAGTAAACTCCTTCATAAACATCCAGTCATTACTACATAATACTAGACTTTACACACTTTGCAAATAAGAGCAATCAGACAGTAGAGTGCCACTGGAAAGATGTAATACATTCAGAATGAAGCTATTTCTATCATTTCAGATAAGCACAGTAACAACATAGAAAACATTCACGTCATGGTATTCAAATATGGGTGCATAACTTAATAAGTCTGTTAGCAAAATAATAATGTCACCCGAAATAATATGATAATTTTGAAATTGTTTTCATCCCATTGGTTTCACCCAAGATTCAATATGAGCATATGAATCAAACTACGCCCTCATTCAACACACAGTGAAATAATATAACTTTAAGTAGGTACTTTAAGTATTTACAAGATAACAGAAAATGTTTATACATCAATGTAAACAGCAGTTAATTATTGATAGATGTACAGTCTAAACATGCACATAATAAAACAAAAAACATGTTCACTCCTCTAACCAGTGTCAAGGGCTAAATTTAAAATATATTCAGGCCAGCAAAGTCTAAAAATATCACGAAGCTCCAACTTATGTATCAGAATTTATTTTTGATTGTCAAACAGACTAAAATAAAACAAGCACTCTCACAAATCAAAATTATGACTAAGACAAAGTAAATTTAACTCATGCAGCTAACCACATTAAAATATGTAAAATAAACACTTTAGGGATATTCAGAAACAAATAGTGCACAACATTATGAAAAACAATGCAATGAAAGGGGATACAAAGGAAGGGGATGGTTCAGAGACACAAGTAAGAACAGGTTCCAAAAGACTTACTCTCAATGAAAGTGACTTACCGGGATAAGCCTGCCCCAGTTCCAAAACACTTGCTTTCAGTGTAAGTGATATATTCCGGTGTAAGGCCTATCCATAAATCTGGCTTACACTGGTGTGGGTCACTGACCCAGAGAGCAATGCTTTTGGAATTAGGCCTGGAGAATGACTGAACTACAGGAGAAAGTGTGGTATGCATTATATGAAAATGACTGCATAATAACATGCAAATGAGTGCAATCATATTATTGAGTCAAATGTATGCAAATGATGAAATCAAACATGGCAGACTGATACAAAGATGTATAAATTTAGTATTAATAGCCATGGCACTCATCTGTTCTGAATGTCTGGATTTCTGGGTTTGCTCACGTTATGATGCTCAGTGTAGCAGCAACATTAGCTGAACAGCCCGTGTTAGTGACAGCTTTTGGAGCCAGTGCCCAAAGTGATGTATGTTATCACCCTCTACATTGCAGATAAATCTTCCATTGGCTGAGATATGATGCCTTCATGATCAGGACATTGATGACAACTATAGTGTGGACTTAAATACCATATAGGAGTAAATAGTTATGTGGTTACCTCACATGGAATCAAGGGGGCTGCATAGACTGCCTATCATTGTGGACATGAGGATATAGGTAGCATTTATTACCCTTGCTATGGGGATCTTTCAGAGTCAGACAGAGGACACAGGGGATTTCACAGTCATCAGCCTTGGGTAGCATGTACCAATTTCTTTGTGATGCTGCAGCATGTGAAGGCACATACATGGTTTTCCTGAGCAGTAAACAAGAGAATCTCCACAATACAGGAATACTACAGTATAGCCCATTTTTCTGATTGTCTAGGGTTCATTGATTGCACCCATATTGCCATCAAAGCCCCACTTTCACCACATGGCATCTGGAATATCAACCTGAACAGCTTCAACTCCAAATGCCAAGTGGTGTGCAGTGCATAGGGGGTTATATTCAACATGCCTGTGCATCATTTAGGCAGTTCCCATGATTTTCAAATCTGATGTATATGCAAGTTCTACATGTATTTTATGTGAGGTGACTTCCAACTGTGTAGCCTTGTTGGTAGGTGTGCACATTACCAGCAACAGAGGCCAGATTATACTGCTCCTATTAACATAGGCAGCAGGCCACACATTATGGTGTCCATTGTTAAGTGTTGCAAGGGATGCATGTATGCCTTTAAACCATGATTGCTGACCCACTTCAAAACTGCCAAACTATGGCTGAGATAACATATGGCACCACACATTCGCCAACACAGAGCATTGTTGAACATGTCTTTAGACTCATGAGACATGCTTCCTGTATTTGAATACATCTGATGATACGCTGCAGTATGCACCTGAAACCTGCAGTCAGTTTATTCATAGTGTGCACCATGTTATACAATATGGTAGTAAGGATACATAATCTTAGAACATCACAATAATGACTGATGGCTCTATTGCAGCAACAGAGGAGGAGTCAGGCACTCTCAGGAGCTGGCTGCAGTGGTGCCACATGCAAAGAGCAGCTTGGTGCAATTCATTGTCATACTGGCAAAGAAGCAGTGTATGGTCCATGACTATGGGCCATGTTAAGGACAACACAGAATGAGACAGATGCATGCATTAACATGCCCAGGCTATGTATTACTGTGTGCAGTAAAATACCTTGAAGTGCATCAGGCATTACTTCCCCAGACAGGTCAGAGGGGTTGGTAGACCATAGTCATCATTATGTCCTCAGGTGGGATGGGGCACAGTTACAAGTGAGATCAATACGATCATAGATATAAGGGTCATCTGAAGTGAGATAGTGATGTTCCTGTGTGTAACCATTGGCCTGGTGTGCCATGTGGCCCTGTATTTTTAAGACGTGGATGTAGAGCAATAACTGGCTCATTTAGCACCTGGTGCCAGTTTCCTGAGTACCACCCCATCCCCTCATCTCTTCCATTGAAGATAAAAAAACAAAAAGTAATTCAGATGACTGTAAGAAACTGATTGATTTGTTGGTTTCCTTGCAGTCAGTTCCACACCCTCTCAGCTGTTCAAAGAGAAGAGCAAAAAAAAAAAAGACTTCAACTTACTGTAGGAAGGCACTTTGTCAATCTACTCCCAAAGCAATTTATCCATGCTGCTCCCAACTCTTCAAGTGATGAGCACAAAAAAAAAAAAAAAAAAAAACGATTTTGGATGACTATAATGAAGCCAGTGGGTCCATCAGCTTCCTTACAGTCAAATCCACCCCCAGCCCCAGCTCTCACCTAAAGAGCAAAAAAAAGGTGTCAACTGCTTCTCTTCAGGCATTTTGATACTTAGAAAACCCATACTAGCTGCAGAATCTTTGCATTAGGGGTGATTACCTCCTTTTGCCCACCCTTACTATGCTACTGGCTGGACACATCCTGTGTGAGTCCTGTGTATAGCACTTTGTAATTATGTACTACCTCCCCATCATTGCTTACCATATGGGAAGGCAATAAATAGATGGTGCCCATGATTCTGATCATAGCAGCCACTGCCTATACTCAGTAGGCCAATAGAAGATAGGGATGCTACAGGTCTGTGAAAAGCAGAATTGATAGCCTGGTAATCCATCCCTACAGTGGAGTCAGACCACTGCTGATTATGAGCATAAAATTGCCTGTGCCTTGGTGCAGATATTGCCATGGCCTGAGGTGACAGTGATGCATTCTTCAGAACAGTGTACATCATATGTGTTGACCTGATCTATCACTATCCACCATGCATCTGAACCCTTGCACAGCCACAATGGGCATGTGTCAGTATCTTCATGGATGCATCAATGGATGGCAATTTGGCCATCACCACACTCCGCATGCATGTTTTCCTCTAAATCATAATATGCTTTGTCACTCTACTTGCACAGTGCAGGCCATTCCAGAGTTCTTACAGTGGCTGTACATCCTCACACTGGCCATGTAATGTAGGCATCATTTCTGCAGTGACATGAAAAATAGTTATCCTTACCCAGACCACTCTTCTGCTTGTCCACTGATTGATGCCAAGTGTGGTAACCAGGTTAGGGAATGATAACATCATGGCAGTGATGGCTAGCTACCCATCTCTTCCATATAATGGGTGCGCACACATCAGAATCTGTATGGCTGATGAGTGCCATCTGTGGTGGTGACTCTGGTGTAGCCTGAGTGGCGCTCACATGGACAGAACATCCATCACTAAACACAGATAATGCCAGAAGTTCAGCCTGCGCCTCTATTATCATAGCACATGTGAGGGATGTGTGTGTGTGTGTGTGTGTGTGTGTGTGTGTGTGTGTGTGTGTGTGTGTGTGTGTGTGTGTGTGTGTGTCCTCAAATCAGAGTATTTATGAAGGTGCTACTGTCTCATTGGACTGTGTCATATGCATGGCACAGTTATCAGCCACAAGTGACCTGCTGACCTCAAGTATACACTGACCCATTGTATTGAACCCTCTATCAATGGAACCTCTGAAAACCTAAAGATAACATACCTGTGGCAGTGCCAGAACACCCCCCCCATAGTACACTGATTGGTACTTGCCACTTATGTGAATAGCATAATGGCACATACTTTGTAATGCAGGTCATCACAGCTACAGGCTCACTCTACCTGGAAAACAAGTATGCACATGTTTCTGATAATCAACCTCTCACACATCCAGCTTGATTTACACCTGGAAATAAACATGTTATTATTAACCAGTAGTAGAAAGAGAAGTGAGCAAACGCTTACGGAAAACCCAAGAAATGCTGCAAATATGTTTTCAAAGAATGGTGCTTTCCTCCTTGGCTACTGCTGTTAAAATTCTTGTTAAGACGCTTCTTCTTTAAAAGAACTTTAATTAAAATGATTTAAAACAAAAAAAAAAATAAAAGCTGCAACCTAACCATTTGAAAGTTAGCGTTGTAACGCAAAAAAGAGAGATGAGCGCTTTCGGTTTATCAACCTTCTTCAGATCTGCTTAACATTTGCAGCTACTTCTATTTACATTCATGCTGCTTACTTAGAGTCATCCCCCACAACCAATGGGAGCCTCTATGCTAATTCTTGATGTACTTGTAATCCAATCCGATGTTCTGGTTCTTATTTCTTGGAAGACAATTACATTCTTCCATGCAAATAAGTTTTAATAAATCTACCAATGTTTATTCATTCCTTTCTCTCACCTAATTTGCTATTATTTTTCTTTTGCTCCAATGGCTTGTGTGTATCCTGTTGCAAGATGCAGGCTCCACCTTTTTATGTCATGTTCTTATTTGCCTTTTGTAAAAACTAATCACTCCCCCTGCATAGCATTTTTCATGTATTTCGCCTCTATATTGGAGGTGTCTGTCTGCCTATAACAGAGCTACAACCTCTTCTCTTTCAAGGGTTGTCTTTATTAGGTAAACCAGAAGTACAGTGGCTTTCTCCTTTGTTTTAAAACATAGGATCAAACACTTTCTTGTAAATGATCTTACTTCCATGTCATCAGGTCTCTTTCAAATTGATAGCGCTTACTTAACTACATAAATGCACTTGCTAACTCACATCATAAATCAAAAACTTTTTTTATTTTGTGTCTTGCTTCTTAATATCAAGTCTCTTTCTGACTAGGGGCGCTTGCTTATATTCTAAGATGTACTGCTGATTCCTGTTATTCTATCCGAGTTTTACTTTGTACAGAGCTCTTTACTCAGTCTTATTGAGAAGCTATCCTAATTGTTTTTTAATATTATGTAATCCATTGGTTGGCAAATTACACTTCTTCTCCTTTTTCTCCCATACTAATTCCAAACTCTCTACTAATTCAATGCCTTTTCTTCATTTGCTGACAAATTTCCGCTAACAAATATCTTTGCTCTCCGTAACACATCATTTCTCCTTTCTAATTGATGTAAATAATGGATGAACAACACTCTTTCTATTCCTTTAGCGCTTTAAATTTCAATATTTTCCAGACTTCTACATGCACAATGAACTTGATTTCAATTTATTTATAGTTTGGAGTTTACTCTCATTCCATCATAATATTCAAACCGGGGCTAGAACCTTGAACCCTTTGTTTAAGGGTCTAATGCTCTACCGACTGAGCTATGTTGGTAGATGCATAGTTCAACTCCCTCTTAGTTTTCTTTTCTTTTTAAACAAGCTTGAGGAGGACTATAACATATAGGCCAAAAAATAATAGGCAAACTACACTCTTTTTATTCCTTTGATGCTCTTGGTTTCAATACTTTCCAAACTTCTTCTTGCACAGTAAACTTAAATTCAACTGTTTTCATTTATGATTAGGGATTTCTTCTCCTTTCACCATGGTGCCCAGACTAGGACTCGAGCCCTGGACCCTCTGGATAAGGGTCTGATGCTCAACCGACTGAGCTACATTGGCAGATGTATAATTCATTTCCCTCATAGTTTCCTCTCTTTTAAAACAGGTTTAAGCGGGACTATAGCATTTAGTCCAGGGAATTGGTTGGATCATAAATTAATTATCCATTGCAACTCTATTTTTTCTGTTCTATTTACTATATCACCTCCTCTTTCCATTAGCTTAATCTGTGCCATAACCATAAATCTAAAGTTATGCTCTGGATTTTCTTTAATATGTGCATATAGAGCATTAGTCTCTATTTTATTATGAATGTCCTGTATATGTCTTAATACTCGTTCTTTGAATTTTCTGTTAGTCTTACCTATATAGAATGCTTTACATACCATGCAACTTGCTACATAGATCACATTCTCACTGTTACAAGTTGCTCTTTCTTGAAGGATGTAAACCTTATTTGTCATTGGATGCTGAAACCTATCTGTAGCTTTTATTTTGTTTTTTGTTTTAAATAATTTTAATAAAAGTTCTTTTAAAGAAGAAACAAGGAGAAGCGTCTTAACAAGAATTTTAACAGCAGTAGCCAAGGAGGAAAGCACCATTCTTTGAAAACATATTTGCAGCATTTCTTGGGTTTTCCGTAAGCGTTTGCTCACTTTTCTTTCTACTATTTTAACCTTTTCTTGAGAGCAACACACTTGGCGCATGAAAAATTTGAATATGGAAAGTAAACAGAAAGCAAATCAGATGGATATGAAAAAGAAAGCAGCCACCTTACATATAAACAACTGCAATCCATTGATTGATATTAATATCACAGAAGGAACGAGGACAGCGAATATTAGAACAAATAGTACATTCGAGAACTTATACAAAGAAGTGGAAAATGCAGCATATAAGTTGAAGAAATTGCAATGACAGCATTTCCACATGGAAGCGTGCCTACACCATAACCAATACCTAGAGGACTAAGGGTCAGATGTATGCCAAGTTATGGAAACACTTATCCAGAGCTCTTAGCACAATGGCAACGGATCAACATAGAAACCAGTTTTAATTATATTAGATTACTCATAGATTTCTTTAAGCTGCAGGAAAATGAAATCTCAGAACTTATACAAATAAAGCAGAGTGAGATGGAACAACTAGATCTCTCTGAAGAAAATCTTATGAGGTTGGAAAACCTCCAAGACAAATTGGACATTTATGACAGTAAGTTAAAAATTATAAAAATTAACAAACTAAGAAGAGATTTTGATGACTTCAAGGCAGGCCAGCTCTTTGAATGGCCAAGAACAGAGAGGAATCAAGATCAACTTAAAATTAGCGATACAAAAGAAAATAGAAGAAAAATGTCCTTATCGGAAGTAACATCTAGAAAACAACATGTGCAAGCAGAAATCCATACCCCACCAAGACAGAGGAGTGATAATAAAGAGGAAGGAGTGGTAACGAATGGCAGCATAGTCACTGAGGACATGGAAGAATTAGAAGTTGTATTTACAACAGAGAAGGAGGGATCAAGAACATCAGAGATAGTTAATAAAGAAAATAATAAAGAAAGTAGTAAGCTAGGAGCGGTACCTAAAAAGGGAGAAAAATATGCACCAATTTTTCAACAACTCCCTTTTCTTATACATCAACAGAACAACAGAGCCCCAAGATCCCTAAGCAGGGAAAGGAAAAAGAGAAAGGCAACCTAGAGGAGAGGCAAACAAGAAGTAGAAAAGAGGATACCGAGTCATTGGTAATAAATATTTCAGACTATATATTGAGTGAGGAACAAAACCAACTTATGCAAAGAGGCTTGACCTTTATACCCTCTATTCGGTCCCAACTTAGTGAGGTGGTAATAGATTTAAAAACATTTAGAAGAAATGTAACGTTAAAATACATATATGGCACCAAAAATACACAAAGTATGGGTTCAGATGATTTAAAACAAACCTATAAGAGGCCAAGTACGTTTGTGCTATATAAATCATCCTCAGGTGGAAACATTCATCAAACTCTGTGAGAATGAAATAGCACAACACAAAGATGAAGGAAAAGGAAAACAATTCCACAATTTGAACTATAGAGAGCACAAGACATTGAAAGAACTGCAACTTAACAAAGAAATAGTGATAAAACCAGCTGACAAAGGAGGTGCACTGGTCATCATGAAAAAGGGACAATATGACAACAAGATGAAGGAGCTTCTTAGAGATACAACTACATATACTAAGATAGGTATCAAACAAATAGAAAGATTGGTAAAGGAAGTCAAAGAAGATCTGTATGAAAAATTAATGTGTAGAATAATAGATGAAGATTTGTATGCATTTTTTGAAACCTTACATCCACTTATACCAGAAATAAAAGGCATACCGAAGGTACACAAGAATTTAAATGATCCACCATTAAGACCTATAGTTTCAGGAATAGGGTGGATCATGGAGCCTCTTTCCATTTGCATAGAAGATGAGCTTAAAAATCTGTTAGAGAAAGCACCTACAGTGTTAAAAGATACAGCACAATTATTAGAGAAATTGTATGCTGAAGCTCACAAGTGTGACAACTATAGGCATATGGTATTGGCAACAATGGATGTGAATAGCTTATTTACTAGCATACCCAATGGATATGGTATAGAAGCAGTCAGAAACTTTATACTAGCTAACCAACCGAATAAGGATGTGGAAAGGATATGTGGGCTACTAGAAATTATATTACAAAACAATGTATTTGTATATGAGCATGAAGCCTATTGGCAAAAATGGGGAGTAGTCATGGGCACTCCATGTGCCAATAGTTATGCAAATATAGTATTAGCCCAATGGGAATGCCAGTGGAGCAAAGATGAAAATAATATCTGGCAACAACATATACAATTCTATGGACGCTTTGTTGATGACATTCTTCTTATATGGAGAGGGCATGAAAGTTCGTTGCAGGAATTCATTCAATTTCTAACAACAACAATGGATTTCTTGAAGTTTGAAATCAAAATGTCACGGAAGAAAATAGAATTTCTGGATGTTAATATTATTATGGATGAGATCAAAGATCAAAGGATTGGAAACAGCCCTGTATAGAAAAACAACTTGGAAAAACCACCTTTTACATAGATCTAGCATGCATCCAGGCCATATTTTTAAAAATATTAAGGACAACCAGGTGCAAAGGGTCTCCTGATTGTGTACCAATGATAATATATTTCGAGAAGAAATACACGGATTAATGAACAACTTTACAGCCAGCGGGTATAAGGAAGAAAAAATGGATGAAGACAAGCTTAGAGATATCCGAAGGAAGAAAGGGAGACCATACTATTCAGCTAAAATTGATAAAGAGAACAAAGAAAAGGAGCTGAACAGAAGAAATGAAATAGTAAGATGTCCTTTGACGTACAGTACAGATAATGTTATTATAAGAGAAACTATTAAGAAATACTGGCCTATACTAACAATGGACCAGAAGATAAAAGACATAGTAGGAGAACATGCTAGTTATACTTATAAAAATAAGAAGAACTTAAAGAGGCTCCTATGTGACATAGATAGGCAAGAGGCAAAGAATGTATCTATGCCAAAAGGAACATTCAAATGTGGAAAATGCAAAGCATGTCAGTACATTATGAGCACAGATAGGTTTCAGCATCCAATGACAAATAAGGTTTACATCTTTCAAGAAAGAGCAACTTGTAATGGTGAGAATGTGATCTATGTAGCAAGTTGCATGGTATGTAAAGCGTTCTATATAGGTAAGACTAACAGAAAATTCAAAGAACGAGTATTAAGACATATACAGGACATTCATAATAAAATAGAGACTAATGCTCTATATGCACATATTAAAGAAAATCCAGAGCATAACTTCAGATTTATGGTTATGGCACAGATTAAGCCTATGGAAAGAAGAGGTGATATAGTAAATAGAACAGAAAAAATAGATTTGCAATGGATAATTAATTTACGATCCAACCAGTTCCCTGGGCTAAATGCTATAGTCCCACTTAAACCTGTTTTAAAAGAGAGGAATCTATGAGGGAAATGAATTATACATCAGCCAATGTAGCTCAGTCGGTTGAGCATCAGACCCTTATCCAGAGGGTCCAGGGCTCGAGTCCTAGTCTGGGCACCATGGTGAAAGGAGAAGAAATCCCTAATCATAAATGAAAACAGTTGAATTTAAGTTTACTATGCAAGAAGAAGTTTGGAAAGCATTGAAACCAAGAGCATCAAAGGAATAAAAAGAGTGTAGTTTGCCTATTATTTTTTTGGCCTATATGTTATAGTCCTCCTCAAGCTTGTTTAGAAAGAAAAGACAACTAAGAGGGAGTTGAACTATGCATCTACCAATGTAGCTCAGTCGGTAGAGCATTAGACCCTTCAACAAAGGGTTCAGGGTTCTATCCCCGGTTTGAATATTATGATGGAAGGAAAGTAAACTCCAAACTATAAATAAATTGAAATCAAGTTCATTGTGCATGTAGACGTCTGGAAAATATTGAAATTTAGAGCACTAAAGGAATAGAAAGAGTGTTGTTCATCCATTATTTACATCAATTAGAAAGGAGAAATGATGTGTTACGGAGATCAAAGATATTTGCTAGCGGAAATTTGTCAGCAAATGAAGAAAAGGCATTGAATTAGTAGAGAGTTTGGAATTAGCATGGGAGAAAAAGGAGAAGAAGTGTAATTTGCCAACCAATGGATTACATAATATTAAAAAACAATTAGGATAGCTTCTCAATAAGACTGAGTAAAGAGCTCTGTACAAAGTAAAACTCGGATAGAATAACAGGAATCAGCAGTACATCTTCGAATATAAGCAAGCGCCCCTAGTCAGAAAGAGACTTGATATTAAGAAGCAAGACACAAAATAAAAAAAGTTTTTGATTTACGATGTGAGTTAGTAAGTGCATTTATGTAGTTAAGTAAGCGCTATCAGTTTGAAAGAGACCTGATGACATGGAAATAAGAGCATTTACAAGAAAGTGTTTGATCCTATGTTTTAAAACAAAGGAGAATGCCACTGTACTTGTGGTTTACCTAATGAAGACAACCCGTGAAAGAGAAGAGGTTGTAGCTCTGTTATAGGCAGATAGACGCCTTCAATATAGAGGCGAAATACATGAAAAATTCTATGCAGGGGGAGTGATTAGTTTTTACAAAAGGCAAATAAGAACATGACATAAAAAGGTGGAGCCTGCATCTTGCAACAGGATACACACAAGCCATTGGAGCAAAAGAAAAAGAATAGCAAATTAGGTGAGAGAAAGGAATGAATAAACATTGGTAGATTTATTAAAACTTATTTGCATGGAAGAATGTAATTGGCTTCCAAGAAATAAGAACCAGAACATTGGATTGGATTACAAGTACATCAAGAATTAGCATAGAGGCTCCCATTGGTTGTGGGGGATGACTCTAAGTAAGCAGCATGAATATAAATAGAAGTAGCTGCAAATGTTAAGCAGATCTGAAGAAGGTTGATAAACCGAAAGTGCTCATCTCTCTTTTTTGCGTTACAACGCTAACTTTCAAATGGTTAGGTTGTAGCTTTTATTTTGTTTTTTTGTTTTAAATCATTTTAATAAAAGTTCTTTTAAAGAAGAAACAAAGAGAAGCATCTTAACAAGAATTTTAACAGCAGTAGCCAAGGAGGAAAGCACCATTCTTTGAAAACATGTTATTATTAACCATGTGTATGCTCTACAGATACTCAGACAGTCCTAACCAGCCCAGCTTCCTGGCCACCATCAATTATGAGGGTTCTCTGGACAGCCACAGACAAGGTTATTGCAAGCACTTCCACCTCTGTGAGTTGCTTCTCTACTTGTGCTACACTTTCTGTGGTGGACCTGTTTCTAGCAGTGTCCATGCATTAGTCTTAGTATGCAATATTATTTCACTGGTACTGTAATGTACCCATAATACGGAACTATTATGGGCATCTGTTGCACTAATGCCCTGTATCACTCTGTGACACACCTCATTCCAGAAAGCCTTGTCCATTTTACTTTTTTCAAGGATATGCATGTATTTTTTCCAGCCATTGCGGTTTCCTTGAACTCATAACAAAACTACACCTATACAGGTGGGTTAGTATGAATTTTTCTGGGTCTCCTTGGCAGATGCATATGACCCAGGACTGTATCCCTGTCTCCTTTTGGTGCCTACATATCTGTCTGCTAAAGTGCTGTGACCATTCCCACCTGTGCTATACTGAAAGCAGCAACAGCCATGTTACCCCTGCCAACATCTTGGAGCATTGTGCTAACATTTTATGTTGCTGTGCACATCCTGTGCCTCTTACCTCCTATGAAGGCACTGTTCCCCCTGTAGCGTGCCTTACAGTCTGTGTGCATTGGCCAGAGTGTGCCTGTGGTAATATGAATCTTTGCAATCCCCCAACCTCACCCTTATATTTTGTGTGAAAGAATATCAGATGAATATCCCAAATAAATCCTCATTCTGTATTTAAACTACATAACATATGCATAGAATATAAATGTGGATAACCTACCTACTAAATACAAGTCCTTGTTGCTGAACAGTGTAAAATACAAAACCTAAACTTTTACTTTTATGTAGAAAAATTATTCAGGTGTTTCCACAACTGTCAAGAATGAATCAGCTCCTTATCTATTTATGCTAAACTAGATAATAGTTTATGGGAATGCAGTTCTGGTAGGAGCAACATCACATAAAACTTCAGTACATACCTGTGAACTGTCCAGACGTTATCAGAATGTCCAGATTTTTGCCTCATATTTTTGTTCTGTTTCTCATAAAATTTGTGGCTTTCTGGCAAACCATTGAAGATTGAAGTCACTAAATAATCACAGACATTTGAGTTTCAGACTTCAGAAAATGCAGGCCAATGTAGAACATATTATACTAGCAACTTTCCAAGTTTATAACAGAAATATTTAAAATATGTCCCTCTTTTGGACCCTTTTGCCCCTTTTTTATTTGCTTTGCTCAGATGTCTTGTGGTAGGAGGTTGAGCACCATGGATTTACAGACAAGAAAATGAGGATGTGTTTCCTTATGACAAGTGCACTATCTTCCTCAACAGGCTAACACGTTGTCAGACACACAGTTCTACCAAAAGGGGCGAAAGATAAAAAGAAAAAACACCTAGATGTTACAATCAGTTCTAGTAGGCAGCTGGTGTTCATAAAAGTAGTTATCAAGATCTTGGGATAAACTTCAATGTAACCTGCAAATATAGTTAAATCTCACCTAGATATCTGTGTTTATGGGTAGTTTTGGGGCCAAACTTCAATTTAACCTGCACATATAGAGATGTCAGTGAACCACGTAAATAGTGTTGGTTAAATCTCACCTAGATTCCTATGATCATTTCCTGAAACCCCTCATGAAAAGGTCATCTGTCTTTGAGGAACCCCCATATAGAGAGCTGCTGATGCAATGGGCTGTTTTGGGACATGTTCTCCCAACCTAACCGAACAGGGATATGTGTGTGTGTGTGTGTGTGTGTGTGTGTGTGTGTGTGTGTGTGTGTGTGTGTGTGTGTGTGTGTGTGTGTGTGTGTGTGTGTGTGTGTCTGTGTCTGTGTCTGTGTCTGTGTCTGTGTCTGTGTGTTGTGTTTGAAAGAGTATGCTAAAACTGTCTGACCATGCTGACCATCTGAGCAGCTGGCACATATCCAATAACAAGGATGGTCAAAGATACCTAATATTAAGGGCACATTATATGACTTGGGGTAGGACACAGGCATAGGTATGGAGTGCAGCCCACAAGTCTTCAGAAAAATGGTAAAATTACCAAGACACCTTCCCCTACAGGAATGACTGAAAAAAGGTAGAATCAACATTTTAGAGTATATTTAGATGGATTATGGGTAAGTTCTGTTAAACACAGCAAGGTTTGAGGTCTGAAGGCTGATGAATTTAATGAATTTTAAGGAGGTTTAATTAACAAGTGTGAACCTGATATAGTGGTTTGTCTTAATGAATTTAAATTACAGCTAGATGTCATAGCCATCAACCTCCAACCAGGCTGTTTGCATAACTTTAACTGATGTTTGCATGAGCTTTAATCCCCCTTCCTCACTTGTGCATATTCATAAGCCTTGAATCCCCTTCTTCACCTGTGCGTATTCATTATCCTTGAATTACATTTTAACTGTAAATGTGTATGTTATGTACATTGGATGTACATTGGATAGCCTAGTAAATTAAACAGCATACAGGAATAATCACAGATTTAAGGCACTGAATTAATGTTTTATGGCAAATTATGTGTTTATTTTTTTTATTTTTTAATTCAAATGCCATCAAACCTCAGTTGGTTAGCATAGTTAATTATTATACATTTCATACCCCAGGACACTATCAATGAAGCAAACAAAATTCTCCCTTTGGCTGACTTTGCTTCATAAACTGAAGACTTAAGCCTTGTTGAATGCTGATTTTTTGCATCCTGAATTGCAGTATTGTTCTCAACCATTTTTATAGAGCTTTTATGATTTAATTGAAAAATGAAGTCATAAGCTTGGAGAATGGAATTTACTTTATTATCTTCTATTAACACCTCTCAACTCAGTTTTATGGTATTCTTGTTAAATCATTTACGCATATTAAAAAGCTAAAATGGCAATAAAGCTTGCACTAGAAAAAAGGGTGCCCACAAGAAACAAACACTAATGTTTTTAAGAAATAAATATGCACGAGGCAAGTTTATTTATACTGCCCGAGGATGCAATATAACAGAATCACTGATAAAAGGTATTCAACCATGCAAAGAAAAAAATTGTATCAGTCTTACCTAGGCTGTAATTGATAAACATTGTTCTTAACACACAGAGACACATACACACAGACACACAGCCATCTTTTTCATCCTATGAAGACCATTCAGAATATGCCAAATGGTTAGTTTAGCATAGAGAATTAAAGCTTAGAGCAACTGACAAACTTTCCCTTCAGTTCTTGGATTTTATTCCCACATCTGTTCTTGCAAGCTGAGTAACCCTAAAAGTCAGTTAAACCAACAATAATTTCAAGTCACCGTCTGTCTTGAGTTTGATTCCTACATCTTTTATTTTAAGCTGATTGGCGTTAAACAAATTAGTTAAACAGACAAGGATTTCAACTTCTGTCTGAAAAGAAACACTTGTTTCCAGGTAGCAAATCTATTTAAAAATGAATAAACATTCCACTGTCAGAATACATGAAATTTAAAATTTTTTGTAATGTGAAATTCATTAAGACAAATCAATATATCAAAGTCATCCTTGTAAATTAACCTCATGCAACCTTTATATAAGGTTAAAGATATGGAGTGTGCCAGGAAAAAAAAGGCATTTAAAAATAGAAGTTATTGCAACAAAGCAGCCCCCATGTCACATTCAGGCATGATTAAATATAATAGAGATGCATAAATGTGAACAATGAATACATGCAGTATTTCCATGCATGGCAAGTCTTTCCTTAGCACACACCCGTGGCACTCATGTCTATACAACACCACATAGTATGCATAGAAAGTATAGTACAGGAAAAGCAAACTGCAGAAATTCAAGTACAGAAAAGAAAGGATTCAGAGAAAACTTGCTGGGTAGCTGCGTCATGAAAAAGCAAAAAGCAGAGACATGCTATGTTGAAAAATGCAATATTTCTGGTGACATGCAGCAAAGTAAAATGGATTTTAGCATAGATAATCATACCATATCCAAGTTAAAAACATTCTAGACAAGTCAAGCAGTTTGAAGTTTATTAGATAAAAGGATGCAGCACAGTCCGTCATAGCTGTCTACTTCTTCAGAGCAGGTCATGTAGCTGGAGAAATCAGAGGAACAATGAGTGAGACTTGCAATTCTGCAAATCTCTTAGTGTTCCACTGCTTCCATCACTGTTACACCTGCATCATTCATACTAATGGTACTGACATGTTATTACCTATGCAGTTCTGTCTCTCAGTCATAGTGTTGCACATTCTGGAGCTACCTGTACATGACAAGCACTCTTGCAGAACATGGAGCACCACTGTTACAATCCAAAATTGGGAAAACACGTCCTTGGTGAATGACCTGATTTTAACAGTACTTAGGGGTGCTTAAAAAAAGTTTTTAAACACCCCTAAGCTCAGTTAATAGCAGTTCTCCCACTAGCAGCTAACGGTAGACACTGCCTGATGTTAAACGATAGCAGCAAAGATATAACAGCTTTTAAACACTGTTAGATGCTTTGCTGTGCTCCAGAAAAAAATGTAGCAGAGTGAAGCATCTAAAAGATTTTAAAGTTATTAGTTCTACATAGAAGCACTTTGTTTCTGTGTGGTCTGTATGACATAGAGTTTTTTTTTTTCAATTTTGAAATTCTTTGAAGGATGTTAAATGCTCTGCACTCTTACACTTTTTGGTTCTGTGACAGATAAACATCCATGCACTACAAAGAATTATGACAGAATCTCCAGTCATAGCCATTTATTGTGTGCTCTTGACATGGATACTAAGATTCACCTCTAGAGTTTCACTCTCAAGGTGAGTTTGTTAGCATCCATGATTGTCTCCATAATAAGCTGGTTGCGCCTGGAGATCCAGTCACAGTCCTCTATATAACTGGAACTGTATATATGAATGATATAATAGCAGCATTGATGAGAGTAGCCACCTATACAGTCTGTAAGCATCATTGGCATGTTTGTTGCTCTGCTCATATCTGGATACTGTTGCGCTTGTAGATCAAAAATGGAATGGGGCCATGCTGTAACCAGAACCCAAATGTGCTGTGAAGATCACCTTTAGTGCTATGTACTAATAGCTGACAGTGCCAGCCAGCAAACAACAGCAACAGAGCACAAATGGCTTCATTTCAGCTTTGTTCCTCCCTGCTGTTGAGAGGATTACAGCCAGTCAAAACAGATTTATGAATCAGATGCTGTCCTAAGGACATCTTCTTCTTCTACTGTCTATGTGACAGTGCTTACCAAGTGCTTTACTGGCTTTCAAAGCCAGTGCAATAATTTGTGCTTTTTTTTTTTCTGTTACTAGTAGTACATGGAGCAGATAAATCTCCATTCACTGCAAAGAATTATGATTGGCTGCCCAACCGTAACCCTATATTATGTATTTTCAGCACAGACGTCAAGATTCATGTTTCAAGATTCACCCTTGAGGTGAATTTCTTGGCATTCATGTCTCGAACACATAATAAGCAGCTTAGGACTCAATCATAATCATGTATATTATGCCTATAATATTTTGATATTACTATAATATCTAGCTAGATCATTTTCAAGCTCTATGAGTTTTCTCTTTATTCTTTCATATTGCATAACAACCAACAAACTCAGCTAGTATAAGCCTTGCTGTATGTTTTTGTAACGTGTGCACAATTTGTTGCATATTTGCTGTGCTCACTTCCAATAGCAACCAGTTTAAAGGACAAGTATTAGGCTTGTGTTACGTTTTATAATGACTTTGTAAAACTTGTTTTTACCTCTGTATTCACTTTATACAACTTTCATAAAGTTCTACCAAAAACAAAAATACTGTATTGATGATATTTAGGTACTTCTTTCTGAATTGATAGCATGTTCTGTTGCTGTAAAAAGACAGATCATGGCTGAAAAGCATTACTTAATCAACCCACCTACCCAAATAAATACTGAATATAAAACAAACACAGTGTTTTCCAAATATGTATCCAACAATGCTTTGTTACCATTTTAATATATCTCCTGTACTTTTTCCACATTTGAATTTTGAACTGTTTCCCCTGCATTGTTTTGCTTGTCCTCTTAATCATATCTGTTGTCCACATTGTGTTTTCCAT
>NC_056743.1:1092289845-1092399845 GCF_019279795.1 Protopterus annectens | reverse complement strand
TTTGCACATACAACAGGGTATCGAAAGTGCAATATATTTATTGCAAGTGGAATTATGTAGCAATTAGCACAAATCACTAAATACAAAGCTGGATATATTGTCGCAAAATAAATTCTGAGGATGGAAACTGGTGGCAGTGATGGAATATGCTTTAAGTGATATTTATTTTCTTTTTTTTTTTTTCAAACTGATATTTATTTCCCATCAGAACTCAAACTTCACCAGTAATAAGATCTTATCAAAATAAACATAGTATTATCAGTTAGCCAGAGGTGTGCTACTGTGTTGGAAGATGTACTGTGTATATGATTGCAATATTCAGTTTTCATACGTAGAAACAATTACCGCTAAACTCTCCCAAAGTATCCTGTAGCAAAAAAACCAGCAGAGAGAAAAAACTAAACATCATATACACACCGAGAATCCAAAAATATAAAAAAAATCTTCTTTATTCAAACACACAAAAAGATATTTTTTCGCAAGCTTCACACACACGCTTCATCAAATATTCAGTTTTCACTTAGAGTTATATTATTGCTATGTTCTGACTGAAGAACAACAGGGCAGAAGAGCTTGTCTGTCAATGCTAACTTTGGATATCATTTCAGTGCATGGGGGAAAGTCTCAACAAAGGACAAATTACAGCAGCTGCATTTGATGACCTTTCCAAAGAGATAGACACCATGAGTCATAACCACCTCCTAGTCAGATCAGTGTGCCCTACTCAGATTAGCTTCTCCTACTCAGATTAGAACATCATGCTCAGGTGTGTGCAAATAAATTTCAGAAATTATACCATAAAATGGTTCAGGGGCATCTTAGAATGTGGCAGTGAAGTACCAAGAGATTTATACAACACAGTGGTCCCTCAGTGATCAGTCATAGGTCATCTGTTATTTAGTATGTATGTCATTTTCTGCCTACACATTGTGATGATCTGCCCATGGTTCATTATGCTGATGGTGCACCCCTATTGTGCACTACTAATAATCACTATGAAGCCTAGAAGACACTACAGGAGTTTCACAAAACTTATGATTTCCTTAGAAAGCTCCCACTTCAGAGTAAATTCTAGCAAGCTTCTCTATGATCTCACATGCTTAAACAAGTGCCATTGTAACAAAAAACTTAGATAAGGTGAGATGATCTGAATAGGTGAAATACTTGGAAGTCATTCTTGATAACTTACTTTCCTTCAAGTACCTGATCCTACGTATTAAAAAGTTCACCAGATATTATACAACCTATATGGAATTAACAAATTGTGGGAACCTGTATAGATTTAGGGCTTATCTGTCCCCAACATGTAGATCAAAACTCTATTTCGCCTTATTGTTCTCATGAGTTCTAGGCTTACATTGTGGACACTGGCCTTACTTCAGGATTACTTAAAATACTTAAGCAGGTATATTGTATGTGTGCAAGTTTGTCAGTTAGATTATTCTGCCTTAGCAGCACTCGAATGTCTCAGTTTTGAGCACAGCTGAGCAAAATCTAGATAAAATGTTAACCACCCAAGCATTTCACTTTCTCCACTCTGGTCATTCAAAAAAGGAATCATTTAAGAATTAATGCAAGAAGTCTACACAAAAAATTGCTGGAATTTGATGCCTCCTGCATTTGGATCACACCAAAGATTCCAAAGACAACCACAAGGCATTCTATAGTTATGTCAAGAATCTAAATGGCAATGTTCGGATGTGCTCTGAGGTACAACAGAATGGCATTAAATATACTGATCCCAAGGATATTGCCAATATACTGGCAGATCGATTTAGTGCCAAATTCACCACCCACTCACTCCCTAAAGGGCCTATCTCAATACCAAAAGATTGCCAAATTCCAGTAATCATGGTCACACAAGTAGAAACCGCACTCTCCAAAGCTAAGAATCCAGCATCCATGGGACCAGATGACATCCCGGGATGTGTACTACATGAACTACAAAATGAACTGGCACCTCACCTAAGTGTCATGTTTAATCATAGCCTCACCTCAGGCTTCGTGCCCACTGAGTGGCGCACAACTACAGTTATCCCATTCCACAGGGGGGGATCCACCTTGGATCTCGGGAACTACCATCCCATCAGTCTGATGAGCCTGATCTGCAAGGGCATGTAATGCATTATCATGTAACTTATAAACAAAGACATTGGCAACCTTCAAACACTGGACCCCACCCAGTTTGGGTTCATGAAGGCCAACCTTGTCTCCTGAACCTGATTGACTTCTTCAAATCAGTCTCCAGAGCTGTGAACAAGGGTAAGGCAGTACACACAGCCTATATGGACCTTGCCAAGGCTTTTGTCACCATCCCCCATTCTGGAATCATAGATAAACTTACTAAGAGGGACATAAATCCCTACGTCACTCGATGGGTTGCCAACTGGCTTACTGACAGAACCCAGACTGTAAAAGTAGCCAACTCCAAATCCAGCTCCAGACAAGTGACAAGCGGAGTACCTCAGGGTTCAGTCCTGGGACCCCTCTTGTTTGGCATCTACTTCTCTGAAGTACAGGCCAACACTAAGGGACTCTGGTTAACAAAGTTTGCAGATGACTGCAAACTGGGAGACATTATTGAATCCCCAAATTATGTTGATATTCTACAAAAGGGCCTTAGAGAAACAGATGCTTGGTGCCAGAGCCATGGGCTCAAGCTTAATGCCAAGAAATGTATAGTTATCCCCTTTGGGAAAAACCATGTACCCATGAATTACCACACAGGGGACAGTACACTAAACACCGAAAGTGTGATGAGAGACTTAGGGATACAGGTGGACAGTGGTCTCACCTTCGATAACCACATCGCCACAACAGTCAGGAAATCCTTCAATGTGGAACATCTCATCACTAAGGGCTTTTCATCCAGAAAAAAAGGAGGTCATTGTCCCACTGTACTCATCCCTCATTAACCCATTATAGAGTACAATGCCCCATTTGGTATGTACCTCACAAGACATCTGCAACAGCTGTAAAAGCTGCAGAAATACCTCACTAAAAGAATCACAGGCCTAAAGCAGATGCCCTATGCTGACCATCTAAAAAAACTTTCAGCTATACTCTGTGGCATATCGTCTACTTAGAGGTGATCTCTGCTTAACATACAAGGCCATGTCAAACCCTGAGCTGTTAGACATGCTCCACTTAAAGAAATCCGTCAGAGCCACATGCTCCAGGGATCGAAACCTTGTCATCACAATGAACAAAACATGCTGGAGGGATAGGTTCCTGACCCAGAGACTCCCCATACTCTGGAATAGACTGCCCATACATATCAAGCAGAGCGCCTCCTTGGCCCTCTGTCTCCATACATCCTACTTAAAGGGAATTCAATGAAAATATTTAGGACTTTTTTAATGAACAATGTATCCTAAGTCATTTTAACTACCAAATGATAAACTGAGAGATATATGCCTCCCAAATAGGATATGCACAAAAAGTCCTAAATTTTATATAAAGAAGAAAAAAAAGAACTCCCTGGGCTACATTGTTAATGAAACCACTAGGGGACAGAAGGACAGAATATACTCGATCTGGTCCAAGCAGACTTTGCATCTGTATGTACCATCCCTAAGGTATCTCCCTCACTGTTTAAGTCATAACACAGATTAATAACTATCTCCATCAAAATCTCCAAACCAATAGAAGCAAATATCACAGAATTCAATGGTTTCAAATATACAAATCTTCTGCAGTTGTAAGATTAAATCTCCAAATTTGAGTATAACAACATTACCCAAAATATTAATACTGCAGAGTCATGCAAACAAGTTCTACACTCACCTGAACAAATGTATTCATTTTGCAGTCCCGACTAGATACAGTTGAACAGAAAGTTTAAAGCAAACCAGTGTGGTGGTCCAAAAGTATTGATAAGCTAGATTAAAAAAAAAACAAAGAAACTAATTAACCTATATAAAAGAACACAACATCAAAATTAAGAACATCGAACAGATAGATAAGAAACTAAGAAAGGACATCAGAGAAATTAAAGCACTGCATAAACTCAGACTAGCTACAGAAGCCACTGACAAGTATAAATCCTCCTTTAGTTATGTCAGGAAAAAAAGAAATAACACAAAAGTGCTCAGGGGCTATTCATAATGGTACTGCCCACTCTGATCCTGTGGATATTGCAAACATTCTGGCCAATAAATTTGGTACCAACTTCACCCCAGAGACATCTATTCCAAGACCACTTATCCTTGATGGAATAAAGACACCATCAATCGTGAAAGTAAATGTACTGAAGGTACTCTCCATAATGAAGACCACCTCATCCATGGGGTATGACAGCAAACCCATTTGCCTATTTAATAGCCCAAAGGCAAGCACTGGCAGACTCACTCTTCAAACCCTTTAACCTGAGGGTACCATCTCTCTTTGTCCCACCGGTCTGACACATAGCTGTTGTAATACCACTCAACAAAGCTAATCCCACCACTGCCATGGCAATTACAGAACTATCAGTCTAATTAGTCTTATACACAAAGCTATGGAATGTATCATAACTGACTTAATTAACTATGGTATCAAAAATGTTATCAGACTTGATCTCCAGCAGCTTGGTTTTGTCAAGAGTAGATCTGGCCTAATGAACAAGTTAACTTCTTTGAGAGGGTTACTCAGGCTGTGGTCTGTTGGTCACATTGTTCGGACAGTACATCTTGATCTCATCAAGCTATGCGATACCATACCACATGCTAAAATAATAAAAAAGCTGAAGATGCTTCAAACTGGCCCATATGCAGTTTGGTGGTTAGTAAACTGGCTTAGGGACAAGATTCACACAATAAGAATACAGAGTGCATCCTTGGAGTGTATGAAGGTGACCAGTGGAGTTCCACAGGGATCTGTGCAGCTGAGATTTTTGCTATTTGGTGTTTGTTTCTCACATCTCCATTTATCAACCAAAGTATACAGATAATTGTAAGCTGGAAGTTAGCAAGTCTCCTCTGTTGTACAGGCACTCCAACAGAAGCTTACATATGTCAGTAGCAGGAGGACAGAAATTCATAGTGTTTGTTAAAATCAATTATATCCAGCTTATAGTAGATAACACACCATTTCAAAATGAAAAGGTAGCGAAAGACCTAGGTCCTTGTGTGGACATCTCCCGTGCATTTGACTACTACATTGCTATGGTGGTTAGGAAATCCTTTCACCTTCCACAGCTCATAGCAAAAGGTATTTATTCCAAATAAAAAAAAAAGTCCCCACTTCATTGAACCCCATACTGATTAGACTCATCAGTGAGTACAATTTCCCCACTGGGAGGTATCTTACTAAGCATGTTAAACAATTGGAAAGATTCCAGAGGATTGCAACTAAAAATATCATACGCTTTAAAGACATGAGCTATCAAGAAAGACTGGAGCTTCCTCATCTGCTGTGCCTTCACTGCCCAAGTTTCTACACCATACAGTCGTGCTATTCCCACCATTATTTTGTACACCTTAATTCTGATCTTTGTTGGCATTCCTCAGTCACACACTACCCCTGACACTCTGTGCCAGTTAGCTGCAGCCCCTCTGATTCTAGCTTTGACTTCATTCAGACTTCCCCTTCTCTTCAACCACCTCTCCCTAATACTTGAAGCTGTTAACCTGTTTCACTATTTTCCCTTCTTTCTCCATTTTCAACTTCTAATTCCCCCATTTGCTGCCCTTATAATTGTCTTATCTGCACTCAGTTTCATTCTGTGTGCCTTCAGTTTTGCATTCCACTCCCCCTGTCATTAGCTGAAGTTCTTGTTCTGAGCCTGCCTATAATGCCACAGCATTAGTATGCATACAGCAGCTTTGTTGATCTGTCCCCTCTGACCTGTTTGCAAATGAAGCCCATCAACAGTATGAACAGCAGCGGGCTTAGATATGAATACTGAGGCACATGCAGACAAACTGGGATTGGAATCAATCTTTGAGTCTGAACACTGTTCCTACTTATGTCATTGAGTCCTTGCACAAAGAATGGTCTTATTCTACCAGTGTTTCTGGGACTTCAGACCTCTGCAGGACTGCCCAAATCAGTTTTCATGGGACCTTGTCATATACTTTCTGCAAGTCTAGGAATGCCCAGTTGGACTCTTTCCTCATCTCTAGCTTCTTCTCAGCTATCTGTCTCACTGGAAACATTGGGTCGGCTGTGAGGTATCCTGATCTGAATCTGAACTGCTATCTGCCATCTTACTTTCTACTATTTTGTGTATTCATTTATCAGTCACCCTCTCCAGAACTTTCATGCAGTGTGACAGGAGTTAGACACCTTTCTATTACCCACATTTGTGACTGTCCCCTTTGTTCTTGTACACAGACACTAGAATGCTTTTTCTCCAGTCATGTTGAATACATCTTTTTTCTCCATACTGCCATATCTTTCTGTTTTTGTCTTGCAACCAGATAGAGTTTAATTGTGCCAGCTGCTGAGTCCTTTCCAGAAGCTGGTAGACTGCTGTTCTCTCCATAGTGCTATGAGTACCCTAAGGAGTCATTTTGTCTCTAACACTCAGAACATCTTGATCATATCAGCTGTGATATCATCTGTGCCTGCTACTTTACCTGACTTCATTTTCCTTAGTGCTATTCTTACTTCTACAGTGGTTCCCCTTCTTCTTTTATAGTAGACTCTGTCTGGGGCTGTACTGTTTCTGTGGGGTTTTCTTCATTCAGAAGGTGCTGTAAGTGCTCCTTCCATCACCATTTGATGTCATGTGGACAGGTAAGCAGGTTGCTGTGGGCATACCTTATGAATGGTGTATGGTGGCTATTTTCTGTCTGTTTCACTTGCCTCAAGCTGGTAGAGTGCCTGTAATGCCTTATCCTTTGATATTGCAACTGCTCTCTTAGCCTCTTTGTTAGCCAACCTGTATTCTTTCTTAGCCTGGTCCATCTTTTATGTTTCCCACCTTTTTCTGCACTCATTATTTATTTTGATGACTTCCTGGACTTCTGTATTCCACCTCCAGCTTTCCTTATGTACATATTTCTATACCTGGTCCACCTTCATATCTGTTCTGTAGTCCTCACAAATGTTGTTTTGAGGTTCTACCATTCATTTTCAACTCCACCTCTTTCCTCTTCTTCTGGAGGTGCAAGAGCCCTGCTTATTTCACTTTTGTGCTTTCTCTCCAGACAGTTTCCAGGTCTTCAGCCTAGTCTTTGTTGGCCTTAGGGCCTTCTCTGATCACTGCTTGCAGCTGATTGTGGAAACCAGTGGTTTATGCTGTAGACTGACTGTTTCACTGGGGATGATTTTGCAATCACTGATTCTACCACTGTGATGGCTTAGTGGTTAACTACTGTGACTATAGTGCATAGGGTCCTGGGTTCAAGACCTGCAAAAGCTGTTTATTTTCCTATGAACTGACACCACATCTGTGTGCTCTGTTCACTCACAGCCTCACCCAAGGCTTTGTCCCTACCAAATGGTGCACTGCTACATTCATGCCTGTCCATAAAGGAGGAGTGACTACAGACCCTGGAAATTATCACCCCATTAGCATGATGAGTCTGATATGTAAGACTATGGAGCACAACATCATGTACCTAATTAACAAAGATATAGGGAATCTCCAAACTCTAGATCCCACACAATTTCGTTTTGTGAAAGTTAGATCATGTCTGCTCAACCTGGTTGACTACTTTGAGTCAGTCACCAGAGCTGTGGATGAAGGTAAGGCAGTTCATACAGCCTGCCTCGATCTGGCCAAGGCCTTTGACACCATTCCTCACTCAGGAATTATTGATAAACTCACCAAACTTGGCATCAACCCGACAACCCCTATATCATTAGGTGGGTTGCAAATTTGCTCACAGAATGAACACACAGTGTAAAAGTAGTGGACTCCAAGTCAGACTGCCCACCAGTCATGAGTGGAGTCCCACAGGGATCAGTCCTGAGTACTCTCCTGTTTGGCATCTACTTTTCAGAAGTCCAGGCCAACACAGAGAGACTCTGGCTAACCAAGGTCGCAGACAACTGCAAGCTGGGAGCCATTATTAACTCCCCAAGTGATGCAGACATCCTACAGAAAGGCATGAGACCAATGACTGGTGTTGAAACCATGGCCTTAAGCTTAATGCAAAAAATGCATCATCATCCCCTTTGGGAAAAATTCACTTCCCACTAATTACCACATTGATGGGAGCCCACTGAACTCTGAAGGTGTTATAAGAGATCTGGGGACACAGGCTGACGGCAACCTCTCCTTCAACCACCACATTGCCTCTGTGGTCAGAAAGTCTTTCTGTGTGGCACATCTCATTACCAAGGATTTTGCATCCAGGAAGAAAGAGGTCATCATTTCTCTCTAATCTTCCCTCATTAGACCAATCATCAAGTATAATGCCCCATTTGGCATGTACCTCACTAGATGCCTGCAACAGCTGAAGAGGCCACAAAAGTACCTCATGAAGAGGATCTTAGCCCTTAAACACATGTCCTACATGGACAGACTCAAAAAACTCCAGCTATTCTCTGTCTCATATCATCTACTAAGAGGTGATCTCTGCTTGACTTACAAAGCCATGTCTGACCCAGCTCTGTTAGAAATGCTACATCTAAAGAAATCCCAATCCCTCTATACGACACACTCCAGAGACCTCAACCTCATTATCACAATCAACAGAAGATGCTGGAGGGACAGGTTCATAACCCAGAGACTGCCCATGCTCTGGAAAATACTTCCCATACATGTCAATCAGAGCAACTCACTGGCCCTCTTCAAGAGAAATCTTGATGAGTGGATGGGAAATAGAAAGTTCACCTCGGGGATCACTCCAGTGGCTCTCCTTGATAGAGGCACTAGGAGCTAATGTTGGGCAGCACAGTGCAAGGGCACTTCTATGGGCTAGGCCTGTAAAGGCTCCAGGGCCATTAGCCTAGTACACACCTATGAAACTACCCCAGTGCCCTTTTCATACAAGGGAAACATCTACCTGAGTTGCACGTGGGTCATGTTGTATGTGATCTTGTGTTTATTTGTCTTGCTGAGACATGTGTTGACAACTATCAAATCATTTGCCAGATTGAAGTCTAGAATGGTATCTCCTTCTTTATTCCTGTTGCCCTCACCCATGTGGATCCAGAAAGTCCTCATGTCCTGTTATGTTATTTGTGTTATGTGCTTTGATGTCCCCCCATTGTGAACACCAACTAACATTGTCCTGCTTTATTTAGTAGGCCCTGAAACTGCTACCTGAAGGCTCTATTTTCCTCACTATCGCAACCTATGTGTGTGGGCATAGGTTGAGATTATGAATACTGCCCTATCCTTACACTGGAGTCTGATTGTTATGAGTTTGTCACTAATTCTGTTGTCATCCATTACTATCTTGTAAAATTTCTCCCACATCACAGTTTCTGTGGAGTTTTCTTAATTTAGAAGCTGCTGGAAGTATGCCTTCTCTCAGCCTTTGATGTCCTGCTGGCTAGTGAGCAGGATGATGCAGGCATGCCTTATGAAGGGTATTTGATGGCTGTCTTCTATATTTTTCTGTCTTTGCCTTGCAGCCTGATGGAAATTCTTTATGCCATCTGTTGAGTCACTTTTCAGAAGTTGGTAGCTCCTCTGATGCCCTGCCCTTTCATATTGCAGGTGCTCTCTTATCCTCTTTGTTAGTCAACCTGTATTCCTTCTTAACTTGGTCAATCTTTTCTATCTCCCACTTTTTTCTGCACTCATTCTTTCTATTGATGAATTCCTGAACTTCTGTCTTCCACCTCCAGCTTTCCTTATGTATATTATTTCCATACTTGGCCCAGATGCATATCTATTCTATTATTCTCACACAAGCTGTTTTGAGGTTCTGCCATTCTTCTTCAACTCCGCTTATTGCCTCTTCTTCCTGATGTGCTAGAGCTCTGAGTAATCCCTTGATCTCTTTTGTTTTCTCTCCAGGTCTTCAGCTTAGCCTTTGTTGACCTTGCAGCCTTCTCTGATCACTGCTGGAAGCTGAATGTGGAAACCAGTGGTTTATGCTGTAGGCTGACTGTTTCACTGGGGATGACTTTACAATCACTGATTCTATCCCAATGCCTTTTCTTTACAAGGAGTAAGTCTACCTGAGTTGCAGGTGGGCCACTGTTGTATGTGATCTTGTGACTGTCTCTCTTGCTGAGCCATGTGTTGGTCGCTATCAAATCATTTGCCAGACAGAAGTCTAGAATAGCCTCTCCTTCTTTATTCATTTTGCCCCACCAACATGGATCCAGAAAGTCCTTATACCCTGTTGTGTCATTGCTGATATGTGCATTCAGGTCTCCCATTATAATACCAACTTATATTTTCTTGCTTTATCTAGCAGACCCCACAACTGCTGCCTGAATGCAATATTTTCCTTGCTATGACAGCCATGCTGTTGGGCATAGGATTTGATTATGAATACCCTCCTAGCCTTACACTGCAATCTAATTGCCATGAGTCTGTCACTAATTCTGATGATATCTCTCACTTTCTTCAGAAGCTTGTTCCTCACCACACCATTTCTAGTCTGTCCTTTACCTGAGTAGTAGACTCTGGATCCCCTGCCAAGTGACTTTGCTGCACTGCCCTTCCATCTTGTCTCACAGGATCATATGAGGTTACTAGGCTAATGGCCCTGGGGGCCCTTACAAGCCTAGCCAGGAGTTTATCCCCAAAAAAGAAACCTCATTCAGAACCTGTCAATGAGGGACAAAGGTGGAACCCCTGGGATAAATTTGTGGTTTACCATCCATCTCCTGCATACAGAGGATGTTCAGCTTTCTTATCATCATGTCATTTGCTTCCAAGCTCCTTTCAGTCAGTGAACCTATATTTTGTGTGGCCATCCTTTGTTCATGTTTGGTAGGTTCATTGTTTTTTCATTCAGATTTCACTCATCAGAGCTATCCCAGGTAACCCAAGCTAAGCAAATGGACACCGGCTGACCAGTGGCTTATTGACTCAGGGCAGCTCTGGGCTTTAAGGTTAGCATGCTTTGGCCAATAGGGCCCATAGACCCCTCTCACCATTTGCAAGGGTCACTGGCATAGGTTAGAGTCTCAACCAGTTATCACCAAAAATACCCATGCCCATTTTGGCAACATTAGCCAACATGGCTAGATCACCTAGAGATACTTTTACACTGCTAAGTGGCTAACCCTGACATGGCAAGCAGTCTTTGATGCATGCTCTCTTATCTAGAAGATACTGCACACCACAGCTGATGCCCAAAACAGTTGGTCTATACAAGTCTTCACCTAATAAGCACCATCTACAGTCTGTGCTATAGCCCAAAAATGCATTGTTACTTCACACTTACATACATATCCATAAATTAATAAATGCTGAACTTTTTGTGTATCACATATCTGATGTGTGGTTTATCAAGGTTGAGGCTTAAGTGATCAGAGTGACAGTAAAATTAAAATGTGTCATTTGACTACAGAGTCATCATGAGTTTTTGTGTCTTTAGTCCATATAGGTGGCTCACAAAAAGATTTCTGGGCTTCTGTAAGTAAAACATGAATACATTATATGGCTCCTCTATTGATTCTATTGGAAATAAAAGCAAAATGCAACATTTGAGTAACTTCCTGCTCTGTTTTTGCAGCAGTGTTTTATTTTTATTTGATAATCTGTTGTGAAGAACTACTTTTTATTGATTTATATTTTGGTGACAAAGTCATACCCACTAGGCTGTTTGTCTATTTTCCTGAGCTCCAAAGTAGCAGTCTTACTGACCACAGAAATTTGGCTAGGAAACCAAAGGAAAATGTCTCTATACTTTTGAATAAGTGCCATGGTATCTTATACATCCACACTAGCTCTACCCACCTTCTCATGTGAAGGATGATTTCCCAGGACTGCAGTCACCTTATTCCTCATTCTAGTATTACTAATGGAACACAAATTGAAGCAACTGGTATGCAGATAGAACCTTCACCCTTCTGATCTTTCACCATTTAAAAGAAGTATGCTATCTGTCAAGCCAAAGATGCTGATAGTATTTTGAATCTACTCTGTATCCTCTTAACTATGTTTGCCACTAGCTACCCTTAATCCCTACACCTTCTTGTTCTCAGTTAACATCATGTTAGTTTTTGACAAATTATTTTATGTCAGTGCTGTCAAAGATCTATGGAGTTATTTAGCATTTTACTGAAAAGTAAATCCCAGTCATATGTATAACAGTTCTAGGAATTATAAATGTTTTGTTAGATTTATTGTTGCATGATGTTTAGCATTTAAACGTGTTTAAGTATCTCATCTGGATGTCAAATGTACTCACTGCAGATGTTTATTCAATATTCCTAAGCCACAGAAAATGTTTGAGCTCCCCACCGTTTTGCCTGCTAATATCTGGATAATGCTGTTTCACTGAGGCAGCTTCCAGCTTCCAGGATTCTTTATTGAAACCACTGGTGAAACAAATCAAAGCTTTCTTTGGAGGCTCAAAATACAGGGAGATTCCTGTGATATTTGTATTACACTTGAAATTAATGTACTTTACACCAGCATAAGACAGCTAGATGGCCTGAAATGATATACATTGGCAGAACACTTGCTGTGACAATTGTCATGTGTTGCGAGGCTTGTGTTTCATTCTTTGAATTTGAACAAACCAATGGCTCATATTACTTACAATCATCTGTTACTGCAATAGGAATACATCTGGCACTGTCTTATGTGTATGAGTTTTTATATACAAGAAATGTACCTTTTTATTCTATGACACTGACTTCCCTTACAACATTAAGTAATTAGGTCACTATATAAATGAAACATTTATTATCTGGATGTGTGGTGATGCATGATTGAGTTTTGTTGATTCTGATAACATTGTTTAACCTACATAATTTTAGGGACATGCTGATGCTCTACTGCTGAGTCTTTAGATTTTTTTGATTTACAAGTGGACTCCGGATTTAGAATAAAAATTATTTAGTAAGCCAGTAACTGTTAACATCATTTTGCATTATAATTCAGAGCACACTAAATATATGAAAAGTAGTACACTTCAGAATCAATTTCCAGAAGTGAACTGTAATATTTCTGAGGTGTATTTCAGTTATCTATCAATAAATGTTAGATATGTGATCAGAGATTTTAGACTGTGGCTACACATTGGTTGTTGAAACTGGTAAACAAATGCTATTGCAGGCTGAAAAGAGGGACTCCCTTGTATTAAAACAAGTATTTTAAAAGTAAAGTTAGCAGTTTCATTTACATGGTGGGTATCAGCAGTCTCATTCACATCAGATTTACTTCTACTTTTTTCTCTGCTTGCAGGTCTGTGGAGAATATAATCAGAGACCATTGGCAGCCACATGGTATCTAACACTAAGGTCACAGATTCGGTTGGAAATAGACCATACTTTACATATAGCAGGATCAGAACTTTTTTTTTTTGTCATCACATTTTTGTTATTTCAAGAAACTTTGACATGGCATGCTTGTAGTACCTGTATGTATAATGGCAGGACGGATAGGTTTATTCACCCTGAAAATGGTGTGATCTTTTATAATCAGAGTCTATTTGCTAATCACAAGGGCTGATGTGGGTTGCAGCCATCATTGTAACAACTTTTATGTGGCAAGACTGAAAGAACATTTACACAAATTTTAAAATGTTCTTTGAAGCAGACAAGCAAGGTTTTATTGATAGACTGGGTGCTAAAGGAACCAGGATGCAGAAGT
Organism: Protopterus annectens; assembly: GCF_019279795.1. Lineage (NCBI taxonomy): Eukaryota > Metazoa > Chordata > Ceratodontiformes > Protopteridae > Protopterus > Protopterus annectens. Next base: position 1,092,386,182 of record NC_056743.1, on the reverse strand, counting down.
TGAGGATGAATGACTGACACTGACTTATTCATATCTGATGGGGTGTATGTGAGTCGAACTGTTTTGTTGAAGCCTTCTCTGAGAATGAGAACTGTGTCTAAAATGTATCAATTGTTGTTTTACATAAATGTAAGGGTATGTGATCAGCTGGGCATTTTTACTTGATATGCTGAAGGGTTCATTTACTGAAAAGCTCACCATTTGTGGATTATTTTTTGTTAGCTCAATATGTTTTTTGACATCTATAAACTGTAGAATTTCCTCAAAGTTTATGCATTTTTAGCACAATTATCCTTGAAATGCTATTTGTCTTTTGTGCTTTTTGCTTTTCCACTGTCTATTTTTTAAAATCTGATAAACCAATTGCTGACAGCAGCAGTCTTGAATCATATAGGCCCTCTCATGAAATCCCTTAATTCCAAACAAATTCTGAGTGATGGGTATGGTCCCTATGTTTATTTAACATGCCATAAATGCTTAGGGCTGCAATAGGTTGAAAATTTGATCTTCGCCAACACTACTCCAACTGAAATGGATATTTGTAGAATATGTTGGAAGAAATCCGTACAAATAATAATTTTACTTCTCATTACTTGTGCATATTATTATGCATTAAATATTAACATTATAGAACCCTTCCCTTTGCAGCTGTACTTACTTAAACTTTGTGGAATGACATATCATTTAAAATCACATAGAATCCATGCACATCCATAATGGATAAATATCCTCAAGTTTTATTAAGGTAGATGCAGAACAATAGAAAAGTTGAGTTATTTTCTCATATTAAATTTCATAATGCATAATACTGCATGCAAGTAACCAGTAGTAAAATGGGCTACTAGTAAGGATTTCTTTCAATGTGCTTCTTAAATCTCCTTTTTTAATTTTCTAATATGGTTTCTAATATCATGAGATGAATGGACCTCATTCCTGAATGAGGGCACAATTTCTTTGATGTTTGCCAAAAATGCTCTTCCCAGCACCTTCAATGTACCCAGAACTATCGTTTTCTGCAGTTTATTTGGGGTTACATGTATTGGTAGTATATTAAAATAAGTTTGGAAATTCCTTTTTATTAGCCCAGCTACTCTTATTACTATTGAAACCACACAGGTATCTTTATTCTACATTTTTCTGTTTTATGCTTTCAAATCCTGGTATTGTATAGCTTTCTTGTCTCTCAGTATGTAGGAAACGGGTTTATATCACAACATCGAATGCTGAATATATCGAATGACAAAACATCAAACAGGTTTCATCAAAACATGAAAACATCAAAACTATGACAATGGCAGTGTCCAACGTTGACATGCAACATTAAGGGTGTACTCCCCACATGGGGAGCTGCACCCCCCCCAATCCCGCTACTTAAATATACCAACTCTGAGATCGCACTACAGTGTAGGAAATGGAAATCTTCCATTTCCACACTGAAGTGCACTGAACTGCAGTCTCAGAAGTGGTATGTTTAAGTGGCAGGGGGTCTTGCCCCCCTGCATGGAACAATCTGTTTGTCATCCACACTCCACGTTTGTTTTTTTGTTTTTCCCCCATTTCAATGTTGTCATGTTCGATGTTGTCAGTTCGATGTTTTGTCATTCGATATATTCGATGTTGTAATATAAACCCTAGGAAACTATAATTGTTGAGTGTAAGTAATTCAGTGATTAGTGCTACGTGTCTTTTTTGTTTCTTGTATTTGGTCTAGTTTTGTTGCTCATATTTTCATAGCTCTTGGTACTGTATGATCCCATGTGATCAGAACGTCTTCATCTTCTGTAGTGTTTTGTGGTTTATGTTTATAATGCTTTTTGGCTAATTGAATGTTGTAGTAGTTATACAATCTCCAATGCAACAGTCATGCCACATTGTTATGTCTTTTAGTACACAACCCTCAACCATGAGTATATTACAACCAACAACTGTTTCCAGTTCTGTTTTAGAGAACTTGTATTTGTCAGTTTCTCCCACTTTTTCTAAAGAGTTTGTAAACTACCCTGTATTAGCTTTTCACCTTTTGGTTTAGATGTACCTCTCCTTGACCATTTACATGTTGAATCTTGATCAATATGTGGTTACTAATCATTGTAACTGTAGATCATAACATGTCATTGTTCCAGGAGTTCTCTATACTTGCCATTATAATTGTGGGATTTCCAGTTTTTTTTCCTTTTCTTTTTGTACCGTTCTTTATATATACACACATATATATATATATATATATATATATATATATATATATATATATATATATAATGCGTATATATTTTTGGCACTTTCAGGTGCTCCCTGATTCTTGGCTGCTTTTGATTTGATTTCCATTCCCACTCCTTTCAAAATTCTTCTGCTAAGCTAAGCAAACACGTCATCTCAGACTTTTTCACTTCACGCTTTACAACCTTTGTTTAGATTTGATGATATCAACAAATATGTATGCAGTCCCACATTTGCAGAGCTGTGCACAGAGTCAATTTTGAGGCTGCCCATATCTCCATCAGATCAATGTATGTACAATATTGGCATGCAGTGTTCTTTGTATATTATTTGGTAAGCATTAAATATTTTCTTGTTTTCTTATTTTACTGCTTCTGTATTGTTTGGAACAGTCAATAACACCAAAACTTTAAGTTAGAGCAGGAAGACCAAACTGATTTATAGCTTGAACTTTACTCCCAGATATCAAGGGAGTTTTCAATATTATCTTTAGTTTCCTGAAGTATTCCTTCTGTTTATGTATTATTGCTGACCCTTCATCTATACCCAAATATTTATATATACACCATCCTGTTTAGGTTCCTTTATATCACACTCTTGTCCAATGTTGAAGTTTTCTTGCTGCTACAGACTTTATCAAAACCAAAAATTATTTTTATATCACGGGAAAGTTTTAAATATTTGTATTTTTACTTTCTGATCCTTATCCTTCAAATTATACATTTTAAATCATTCTTAAAAAGTAGGTGAGGTATCGTTGAACAAGGTTGGTTTCTGGAAATTAAACTGTAACCATAGCATAGTCTATTAAGTAACTGACTTAGCAGGTTATGGGGAAGACAAAACAGCAGTGATGGCAATCAACCTCTATTTTTTTTAAATGAATGTATACCTTGTCCGTGTCAATTCTAGCATATAATTTATATATTGCCAGTAGGCTCTTAGGATGGCTTGCAGGCTCAGTCTTAAGGAGAAGTATGTTTGTTCCTGTTGTTAACCAGGTTGGCGTGTGTCTGAGTTGGACATATGAGCAATTTTTACTCAGGAGTAAATCTTTATGTAAAGATGCCAATACCTTCGGTCAGAAGTTAGGTACCGTAAATAGACCCGGGATTTTCCTTTTAGAAGTTTTTCTTAATTTTGACTTAATTTCTCTGACTTTTATTCCCATTTCATATCTTCTATATTAGGGTTTCTTACAGTTTTTTAACTCTTTATGTTTAGCAGGGTCTTTATAAATGCCTCTCCAAAATGTACCAATATATTTTTTTTTAGTTTGTTTTACTTTTTTTTCTCTCCAGTTATCTATAAAACTTTTTTGGGTCATCAATGAATTATTTGTTTTGAAAGTTACTTTTATATTTGTCTGTATACCCTCTAAGTTTTTTCCTGCTTGTGCTGATATTTTTAGTTTATATTGGGGATAGTATATGATAAATCCTGATCTGTTTTTGATACTGTCTGTTGCTTTTACCATATCTATCTTTCTAAGAATTTTTGATTATCCATTCACTTTTCTTTATTTTTCTAACAATGATACTTTTCCTCTTAGTTGCTTTACAGTTTTCTCTGCATGATGCTGTCATGGTGACATTCTACTTGCTCCCTTCTTTTACTTGATTTCTCTGCATTTTTGTGGTAACTCACTATCTGTGTGTCAGTATATTCTTTTTAATTCTCTTTTATCAGATTAATTTTCTCTTGATAGTTCCAATTACTGTTCTCATTTGTTTTACCAGTCTTCTATCATTCTGAGTCTTATTCACTTTTCTATTATCTATTTCTTTCATTTGTCTTACTATGTCTGTCCATCTCTATTAACTGAAACAGGTTTTCCCTTAGATCATTCTCTTCTAACCTGAGAGTATTCTCTTTGGTCCCTGTTTTCTGCTCTTTCGCTTGCTATGCAATTCTAAATAGACTTTCATGCATGTTTCCTACAGAAGTTTCCAAAGCTTGGCTGTGGCATATCTGCTCAGTGTGTTGCTACTTCAACTGGGTACTTATTTGTCGATAATTTTGCAATATTGCCAGTTTTGGAGTTTCCACTATTTCCTGCTCTTTCCCTTTTTGTGCAGTTTTTTCTGGACTTTCATGCAAGTCTCCTACAGAAGGTTCCAGAACATTGTCCTGTAACATTTATTCTTCAGATGCACCTGCACCATCTGCTGTTCCTCCAACTGGGGAATCATTAGTCCATCATGTTGGGATATTGTCTGCATTAGAGTTTCCACAATAAATCCTTCACTTTGCAGTTGATGTATCAGTGTCAATTTCTTTAACTTCTACCTCACTGAACTTTTTTTCAATTACATTCCACCGTTGTGATCTTATTTTTTATTGTAAATTTTACCATATCTGTATGTCTTTCTCTGTATTTCTCTTCAAATATTTTGTAGCTGCACTTTTCATATTGATACATTTATCTTTCATCCATGCATAAAAATCAGGATGCGATCAATCTATTGACTGCCATTTCTGCAGCTGTTGATAGACAGGAGAATTTGTGCAGAAACAACTTTCGTTGACAGTGGAGTTTTCTTTTTCTCCACTGTTGTGTGACCTCAGATAAGGTATATTTATTTATTTTATTTATTTTTACATTTGTTAACCGGGTTAGTCTGTCTGGGTTCTTAGAAGCCCTTTTTCAGCAGAGACCCGAGGAGAAAAGTTCACAAAAAAGTTTAAGTAAACAAATAGTAAGAACAAAGATAAACATAGATCACATTTTAAGTATACATACTTCTGAAGTAATTACATTACATGCAATAAAGGAATGTATAGAATGGATAGAAATACAATACAATACATATATGGAAAATTTCACGTGGTATCAATACATTGCTGAACCAAGGTACTAGGCATGAAGTAAATAAACAGATAAAGTTGTGTGAACTTTGGAAGTTAAATAAATTAAAGAGCAGTAATAAAGTATTATGGGAATTGAGTATGTTGAGTTGAGTATATATAATTTTTTTTGGCAGGGGGTTCTAGCATAATTGTTTCAGTCTATCAGCAGTTGGAGGCTGTAGCTAGACAGACATAAATCCATAAATATCACACCATATTGGATATCTTTTTTCTTTTCCATGTCCATGTTTCTTTTTTATAAGTTTGTTTGATAAACTCTGCTTGTTTTTTTTTTTTTTTGCTTTATCTTGTCTCCTTTCTGTGTCACTTTCTTTTCCAGGTGAATGAAGCGATATGAATTACCTTTTTTTTAGTACTAATAGAGTTTCAATCAGTGTATGGCTGGAGATGAGATATAGATAAAAGACAAAGGATGTCTGTATTACAAACTAACACATTTCATTCCCAGAACTTCATTGACAGTTATAGTTCTTTTTCCAAGAAGGTTTTATGTAGTTCTGAATTCTGTGTTGGCAAAAACCCATAACCTTTAAGATCCAGATAACTTCTTTGATTATGGATACTATTTCTTTTAGCAGGCATGCAGCTGACTTTTCCTTACTGGTGATGATGCATTCATTTGACCATCAGTGTATATAGAGTTATGGCTTCAGTTATTGTGCATAGCAAATTCTTTAGTAAGTGACCTATACTTGTATTGTTCATAAGCTCACTCAGATCCATAGATGTTCCCTTGGGAGCAGAGTGCTTCATCTTGCACAACTTCATAAAAGGAAAGGGGCAGGAGTCAATGGAAGTCTACCCTCTCAGTCAGTCCTTTTGACCAGGAACCCGATAAAAATAGTAACAACAGTGGGTTCTATAGAAGGATTCTTGTTATTTTAATATCAAGCTCTTCTGGCTAGAAGGTCATGCCAAATTAATATATATACCTCTCAACTGTACAGATTTTCAGAGAATGTCCAGATTTTTGGCCCATTTTTCATAAAATTGTGGTTTTCTGGCAAATTAGTGGGAAATCATTAAAAACTGAAGATAGAAAATAATGACAAGCATGTGAGTTTCAGACTCCATGCCCTTCAGAAAATTTATGCTAATGCAAAACTTGTTATTCTACCAACTGTCTAAGTTTGTAAGAGCAATATTTAAAAAGTGTCCATATTTTGGGCCTTTGTCTCACTTTTATTAATGGCTTTGTCCAGATTTCTTGCTCTGAGAAGTTGAGAAGTATGCTAATATACATTTCTTTTTTCTTTAGAATGGAACTGGAAACGCATATGTGTGTGTCTGCTGTAATTTAAATCTGCTGTACTATAACATCATAGGGGCTTCTGATATTGTACTGTACAGGAACTACTTTAGAAAGTTAGAATATGTGTGCCTATTAAACCATAGTGAACACAAATGCTGGTAGAAAAAAAAACAGATGAAGAAAACAAAGTGATGTTGCATTAAAGTAGAGAAAAATAAAGGTTATGATTGGAAGAATACACTAAGGTTGTCTTCTTGAGTTAGGTGACCCTTTTTAAACTTCACAGTGGTGACATGAACTTTGACCTATGCCTTTTCCTCAATGACACAGAACTATGAAGTGAAGAGCATGAAGTTAAAATGCATAGCAACAGGCCTATTCAAAGGGTGAATAATTCCTCAAGTGTATTGAATGTCTGCTCTATATTTACAACAGACAAAAAGACACAGTACTCTAGAGTCACTGCTGCAGCACACATCATACACACTTTCCAGAAGAACACCTCCAAGAAAATTGAGAAGCATCCAAATAACACCTTAAAAACTGTCTTATAATGAATGTCTTCTGTGTTATAGTGGCTCCTCAAACTAGTGTTATGACTACTATAACAGGTGTTGTATCAGGATTGCAAAAAAGAGGTTTCCGTGCAATGCCAGTACATTACCTCCTTCCCCACAGGTACTATTACATTTATATTAGCACAGTAAGTACCATAGTAATACAATTAAGGAGATCAGTGTACAAATGTGGTATAGCTGGATGTGTAATACCTGTTTTGTTTTTAAAACTCGATTATGAACGGTGGAAAAAGTAACAATGCATCATCACCATCAGTGATGAATAGGGTCACATGGTGTATATATTTTATAATAAAAAGGTATAGTAAAACATTATAGCAAAACATTGCAGCATTACTGCACTTACACTACCCATGGGTAGTGTACATAGCATGGATATGCAGCCTGACATGGGGCTGCTACAAGGAATATATCCTCAATTCATTATATAATGTGCAATATGCTAGGATGTGCAATACATTTTATTATAAAAAAAAACATATCAGTGAAGGCGTTGTCAGAAGTACGATACAGGGAAAGCAGAAATGTGTTATGTGGAATTTATGCAAATACCATTGTCACTATGATGTGTACTAAATGTTGTAAATACCTTTTACAAGTACTGTGAGATATTATATGAAAACTGTAACAGTGCAACTCCTTTTACAAGCAGTGTAAGGGATATGATAAAATAACAAGTATATATCATATTCCTTCTGCCACCTACTGTTCACCTCTATACTTCACCTTTGGCCATTAGAGGCAATGCACTCTGTTGGAAATGTTAACTGTATTATTATTGTTATTATTATTATTATTATTATTATTATTATTATTATCATTGTCATCCAACCCAATACCATATTCATGGGTGATTTTCATTGCACCGCTATTAACTGGGAATCATATACAACACCAAATGTACAGGCAAAGAGATTTCTGGATTTTGTAAACACAAACTCCCTGGACCAGATTGTCAGTACATTCACCAGGGGTACAGTCATACTGGATCTGGTCCTCACTAATATGGGAGAGTGCTGCCCACCCCTTAGTGTAATGTCTTCTCTGGACAGACCACAAATGGTCTCTTTGGAAGTACAAATAAAACCTGGAACCCCAGCTAACCATGGAATATTCAGAACTTCTTACTCTAAGACTAATTTCCTATTATTAAGTGATAACCTGACAAAATTCCAAGCCCCCATAAACCCTGAGAATACTGCTGCCTATGTGAAACTGTTAACAGAAACCTTATATAAGCATGTTAATCGCTGCATAGAGGCAGCTGTACCTACCAGGAATAAGTACAGAACTAACTAAAAAAAAAACAAGCCACCCTGGTGGAATAACAGCATCACTAGGCTGTATAACAGAAGGAAGAAAATCATATAAAAAAATTAGGAGATGCAGCACCCAGAAGGATAAGAGCACTCTCATCAAACTAAACAAACAACCTAGAGGACAAATAAGTCTACCACAGCCAAATTTCAGGTAAATGTGGCCTCCCAGGCTGAGGACAACCACAAGGCATTATTTAGCTATGTCCTCGACATCAAAGGCAATACAAAGTTGTGTGCAGAGCTCATCGTTAATGGAGCCATCTATAATGAGCCAGAAGTTATTGCAAACCTACTGGCCAACAAATTCAGCTTCCATGTTTCCCCTATCTCCCCTTCAACCTTCCCTCAGAAAATACCATGACATTTAACACCCCTTCTATCACTAGGGAACAGGTCCTTAATGCTCTCCCTAAGGGCAAGAACACTGAATCAATGTGTCCTGACAGTATCCCAGGATGCCTTCTAAATAGCATGAAACATGATCTATCAGGGCCTCTGGAATTTCTATTTAACTGTAGCCTCCAAACAGGCTTCATGCATCATGAATGAAGAACAGCAACAGTAATCACTCTACACCAAGGTGGTCCATCTACAGACCCTGGAAACTACAGACTCATAAGTCTCACTAGTCTCATATGCAAAGCCATCCAAAGAATTATCATGGAAATAATCAATAATAACATGGAAAACCTTCAGACACTGGGTCCAACCCAATTTGGTTTCACCAAGGGCAGGTCATGCCTATTTAGCCTAGTGGACTTCTTTGAGAAGATCATGAAACCAATGGATGAGGGCAGAAATGATTCATACTGCCTACCTTGACCTGGCCAAGGTATTTGACACAATCCCACACTCAGCCATTGTTTACAAACTTAAGAGGCTAGTTATAAACCCTTATGTAACCCAGTGGGTAGCCAGCTGGCTCACTGACAGGACCCAGGATGTTAGAAATGGGGAGTCCATCTCTACAAAGAGGTCAGTCACAAACGCAGTCCCTCAGGGATCAGTCCTGGGACCCCTCCATTTTGGCATTTACTTCCCTGAAATCAAGGCCAGTATCAATAGTCTGTAACTGCCTACATTTGCAGATTATTGCAAATTAGGAGCCATCATAGAATCCCCCACTGACACAAATGTTCTCCAGGAAGGGCTGACACAGACAAACAACTGGTGCCAGAGTCATGGACTAAAACTAAATTCCAAAAAATGCATAATAGTATCCTTTTGGAAGTCATTCTCCCCTGGTAGCTATCATGTTGACAACACATCCCTAAGAGCTGACCCAGTAGTCAGGGACATGGGGACACACATAGACAGTAATCTAGCCTTTGACCATCATGTGTCTGTAATAGTGAGGAAATATTGCGATGTTGTGCAACTTATAAACAAAGGTATGGCATCTAGGTCCAAGGAAGTCATTGTTCCACTTATTCGGCATTCATCAGACCTATCATTGAGTACAATGCCCCCTGTGGTATGTACCTAACCAGGCATATCCAACAACTGCAGTTCCCCACTATAAGAATACAGAGCGCAAGTAACATGTCCTATGCAGACCAAGACTCTATCTCTGTATTCTGTCTCTAACAGGTTGTTGAGGGGAGATCTATGCCTGTCAAATCCCACTATGATGGACCTCCTGAATATCCACAAAACAAACAGCACCAGAATTACCCATTCTAAAGACTTAAACCCTGCCTGTGATATAAATAGGTCCTGCTGGAGAGACATGTATGTATCCCAGAGACTACCCCTTCTCTGGAACAGGCTCCCCATCCATGTGAAGCAGAGTTCCTCCCTAACCCAATTTATATGTAACTTAGTCAACTGGTTGGGGAACACGAAATTCATCCCTGGTTTGGCAGTTATGTCTCTAATAGACATAGACAATCTGTAAATTGTTCATCTTCCAGGCTCCTGCTTGTAAATGTTTCACCTCCCAAACCCCTGCTAACAGTTATCAAAGGTACCAGAACTTGTCAGAGATTTAGGGTGCATGACTAGGCTTAAAAAGACCCTTGTGGTTGTTAGCCTGGTAAACCCCTATGCACCTATGAACTATAAAACACCTTTATTATTTCTACAGTAAACAAGTCTTCTATATTTCAAGTAATGTATCTGTTAATTATTTATATTTTAATAATAGGGGTAGAAGTGTTCAGAAATAGAGAAAGGTACTTTTTATGTAAAATATTTACATAACAACACCAAAACTCATTCATAAAAATGCAAGAAGTATGATTTCATGAAGAGATTATTCCTTTTTTTAACTTTTTATCGACATTTTCATAACAAAAAACATAATAAACTGAACAAAAAATAAAACAAATAACTATGTACAAAAGTCAATAACAAGAAAACTAAATGTTAAATATTTAAACTGCTAAACAATCAATATTTATCCAAAAGATTCTTATGTTTTAACCAGGATTCACAAGATTGCATAATATTAGAAGTAATCATTTTTATACTTAAATCGTTGATTTTTACAGACAATGTTTGCTAAATTGATAAATTCAATAAATGAAGGAGTAGTTTTGTTTTTCCAACTTTATAGATGAAGAGATTATTCCTGATTCACAGTGGGTGAATGTGTGTATTGTTGATTCTATGGAGTCAATGTATCATTTTCCCCAAGGTGCCCCCACATTTAGAAAGGGATATGTATAACTGAGAGGTGTAGGCTCTTAAAAATAATAAGTGAATCATATTATTAATAACCTGCTACATTTCCTAATGTTACAACAAATTAAAATAGTTTACTGTTTAGTACATTTTTGATTGAAGGTCCATGAATTATGCTATTTATGTGCAATTATATTGGTATGTATATATTTTTATCTGACAAATATATTGCTTTGTAAAATATTTTAAGCAGTTTGCTTTACTGTAAACCAAAAATTAAAAAAAAAAAACTAGACTATATGACAAATATTTTTTATTTCTATATTACTTTTACAATGGCATGCATTATCCAAGTAATTTTCCTAGGAAAATGCTTTTCTTCTGAAATTTCCAGGATTATAACACCTTCCCTGCCCAAGCAATATATATATATATATATATATATATATATATGTATATATATATATATATATATATATATATATATATATATATATATGTATGTATATATATATATATATGTATATATATATATATATATATATATATATATATATATATATATATATATATATATATATATATATATATATATATGTATATATATATATATATTTTTTTTTAAATTAAAGTACATCTCGATAGTTTGTGTAGCTGCCTTGTTTATCTGCCTTCTGTTTCTTTTGCCTAGCTTACCCTGCAGAGTACTGACTAAGTGCTAAAGGTTGGTGCTGAGGCGGATAACTATAAGGTACCAAACCGCAGTAGGGTGAGTAAGGGGAATTCAGTAAATGTAAACATCCAAATGCAGAAGGCAGCTTTGGTGTATATGGGCACTTAAACAAAAAGCATTTCCATTCATGTGTGCAGCCCAGAGGATTGCTAATACCTGTACAGAAACAATATGGAGATTGTTGCACTGTGAGAAGGCACTGGTGGTAGGAGGCTTTAAAAACAGACCGAAAGGTCTTCTTTCTCATGAAAAAGCTCAGAATATATCTTACACATTTGGTATTTGTAGCTTTAATAATACATTTAAAGAATATGTAAAGGGCTAATTGTGGCCTTTAGTTTTGGTATTTAGCAGCTGAGTCCATCTTGCTGGTACCACTTACAAGTTATATCTGTGCAGAACATTACTTTGTATATTACTGCAATGGTAGTACCAATACTGGTACCACTTACAAGTTACATCTGTGCAGAACATTACTTTGTATATTACTGCAGCGGTAGTACCATTACTGGTACCACTTACAAGTTACAACTGTGCAGAACATTACTTTGTATATTACTGCAATGGTAGTACCAATACTGGTATCGCTTATACTGGTATCGCTTACAAGTTACATCTGTGCAGAACATTACTTTGTATATTACTGCAATGGTAGTACCAATACTGGTACCACTTACAAGTTACATCTGTGCAGAACATTACTTTGTATATTACTGCAATGGTAGTACCAATACTGGTACCGCTTACAAGTTACATCTGTGCAGAACATTACTTTGTATATTACTGCAATGGTAGTACCAATACTGGTACCGCTTACAAGTTACATCTGTGCGGAACATTACTTTGTATATTATTGCAATGATAATACCAGTACTGCAGTATCACAGGATGATGCGGAACAACACTGATGCATTCACTTACTGAATTCATTACATTGGCTTATGCGCTGTGTGAGGTATAGCTAGATTTCCAGACTGAATGATAATAATAATACTAATCAGCTACATTGAGCTGATGCTGCTAAGTATAACACTGATGCCAGTAAGCCTTGATTTACGTATAAATTGTTGGAGAGTTAAAAGTAACTATTGTATGAGGTTGCTGTGTCTTTCGGCTTTTCCCGGTTAGGGGTCGCCACAGCGGAACTCCGGTCCGCTAATGATTGGTAGTTGATTTTTACCTGCCGAGTTACCAGCCCTGACGCACAACCTCCAACAAAGGTACGTCCATTCACGCATGTCTCCACGCAGAAGACGCTCTAGCTGAGAATCGAACCGGACAGCGTCTTACTGTGAGGCGACAACGCTACCGCAGCACCACCACCACGAGTAACTATGGTATGAGGTAATCAGGAAAAAAAAATCAATGGGAAGAAGGCAAGAGGAGAACATGAGAATGTATGCTAAAGACAGCCTGTGCTTATAAGAGATGATAAACAGAAAAGGCATGGCACTTTATTCAGCTTGGAGGCCTGTTCAGTGAACTGAGGAAAGACATGCAATATGTAGCTCTGAGCTTCATCTCCATAGAAGGAAGCAATGGTGGCTTGTGATTAGTCCAGAGCATGAATGTGAGATGTCCATTGGTCAAGGATGAATCAGAAGATTCAGGACGTGTGGGTTAATGAATTGTACAGAAGCTAAATAATGTGTCTGTTACCTATCAGATCTGCTAGTCAGCTGATTTTAGAGTGGTTTACTAAATGGGCACATCTCTATGTACTGGAAAACTGCTAATCCATTAAATAACACTCTGCATTGTTGAATGCCTCCTGCAATACAGTTTTTGTTCATCTGCCTAGAAAACCCCATACCTATGTATGCACTGTGTCCAGAGTATGCATCATAGATTCCCACTATATTCACTACCAGTCTCAGCACCTCTGCCCTGCCACACTGCATTTAGTGAACTGCTATAACTTGTACCACTTCCAAGTCCTCAGTCAACACAGTAGATTGTTTCCTATTTAGTATTATTACTGTAGGGATGAGCAGATCCAACAGACCAGTGAGCTGTTCTGTTAACATATTCTGTTTTTTTTTTCCGGGAATTGCTTTAAAGGACATTCACTATGTTCTTTTCTTGGCCTACCTTCTTAAATTCTGCTTTGTGTATTCCTACCTTCACAAGCTATTTAAGGGCATTGGAATGGCAGGCACTAATCTATGCCTCTCTCCTGTTATCTATTAAGATACAGTATCCTACATGTTTTTACTTTAAATGTAGCAGACCATCTGATTAGAACACACCATTCTGATTAAAGTAAAAATAGAACTTTGATCCTCTTACATCATTTCTAATCTACAGTTATTCCTCACTTCCCATTGACAGGTTACAGGACAACATTCTTACATAACTTTTCTTCATCTGGGAAAAAATGACATGTTCAAAACTTCCAAACTGCTTTTGAGTGGAATAAATTAGTTTAATTTGTTGAGAAGTATGTGTAGAGATCATCTCTGCTACAGATAATATAACACACACAACTTCTGTACATTTCAAATGATAGAGTCTTAATCACTCACTCAGCTTTATAAGCCATTGACTCTTTTTCCTGTTTGTGTACCTTTTCTTTCTTTGCAGGCATTCTGTGACGTAACACATTACCAGTGAATGTCTGTCCCACTTGAACACATCTATACATGAGATTAGCTGTTCTGCATAGAATAACATTTCATTTCTCCAGCATATCTATATCATTCTGAACGATGTGACTCACTCAGATGCACATACTGAAAAAAAAAACTGGCTGTCAGAGGCATAGTTCTTACAAAATATGCGCCTTAACTGGGTGCCTGAGACATAGTTTTAAATATGTGTACTTCATATGCTCCAAATACTTCACCAGTTTCTCCAGTATGAGTCCCTTAAGAGCAACAGACATCTTTCTAAATTAGCTATTCCCCCATCCCTAGCATTTTAAGGCTGTTTTCTCAGTATATTCCTCCTGATTGGTTGTAATATTCTGTGTAGTACTTGTAAACCATGATGCCGTATAACGAGCCTGTAAACTACCTTGGGCAGGAACCTCTCATAAACAAACAATCCATCAAATGTAACTGTAGCATTATGTTAAAATAGTCTTTAATAGATCAATAAAGTATCTGCACACTGCCTGAGTTCAGCATTTGAGCCTCTGTGAAATAAATTGTATTAATAAGTCAATAAAGTCTTTGTCAAATGGCCTAAGTTACCCCCTCATTCCCTATTAACATGCAAAAGGTTTGATTATGATATTTAATGGACAGTTTTCCTTGATGTTTAGCTCTGTAATCTTTTCATAGGCATTCCTCTCTAATGCCAACAAATGCAATTAAAAGCAAAATGGTCCTTGTGTTGTAATAATAAAACGCACTCTGATGCTACACTGCCAGGCTGAGAGCAAAATATGGCATCACGTTACATTCCAGCAGAGTCATTTAGCATGCCACTGCTGGCCTGAGCATAGGATGCTAATTAATTATTACACTCAATCAGCCATTGTAAACAGCCATTATAACACTGGCAAATATACCTCAGAGTCAGTAACTCCAGCTGAGAGGGAAAGCACACACTCATCAATTATCGACACAATGGTTTGCTTGGGCACCAGCTGAAGGGAAAAAACATCCAGCCATGCACAGAGAGCAGTTGGGGGTTTCTCGAGCTTTTGTCAGAAGCAGAGATATGAAAATGCTGATAGGAAGAACTGACATAAAAGACTGGTTTATTGATGCTGGATAGCTACTTCTCACTGTGTTATTCACCTCTGCCAGCTAATAAAATATAAGTGGGTCTTGGTCTAGAATGGGAGTTAATCAGTATGGTGCTTCTGAGTGGCTATGTTCTGTAAACAGTATGAAGAGGAATCATAAATGAAGTTACATTTCAAAATAAATCTTTTATGTCACTTAATTTATCGGTGCCCCATCTAAGCTAACCTTTGCTCTTCCTATTTATGTATATACGCATGCATGTATGTTTGTATTTAACATCTTTTTGCAGGGTAGGTAACTGGTCCTTATTGAAAATTTTCAGCCATGACCTAGTTCAAAAGGCCATGTATAGCCCTAAAAATACAGAAAACAAATTACATCAACAGTAACATCTGAAATAATGTACATAGTATGCAATGTATTGGAAATGTAACAATAATTGACTTCTGCAAAATAAGATAAAGGTTCTGAACCTGTAGGTAAGCAAACAAGAAACAACTGGTAAATATGAAACAGCTATATCAGAGTTCAGTGGATGTCAGAAAAAATTGCTTATCACTAAAATCACACTGTGGAAATGTGATGAACCCTAAAGATTCAATGAAAAGCACCAAAATGTTTAAATTACTATGGCTGGTGTACAAAGTACTGGAATACTCACTAAATGCAAAGGGAAAGTAATCAGCAAAGTCATATTCAATCAAGGTAAAACAACAGGCAGTTGTTGGAGGTATAAATGTTAAATATCAAGTAGCAAGGTAGCAATTTTGCATTAACAGGTGAATGGTGACAAGGAAGAGAAGAGTGTCAGTGAGTGTTGGTACTAGGTGAGAAGAATCCAGAGACCAGACTGCCTTTATTAGATATATGTGACAGGCTATAGGAAAGTGTAAGTACAACTTAAAGATGCCAGAAATAAGTCTGTCAGAGTTAGATGTATGGGTCAGGTTGAAGTGCATAGGTTCTAGAGTAGCTTCAGATGAAAAGTCATGTTTAATGCTTGAGCAAGAGCTAGACGTGGAAAAAATCAGGTGCAGATCTAAGCAGAGACATCAGCTGTATCCAGGGGAAGTGGGCCTAGGGCGAGAGACCGAGAGAATTCTGCATGTTAATGATAAACTTTTGAGAAGAGCTGGAAAAGAAGCTCTGACTGTTGGTTGATAAGAAAAACAGAAGAGTGTGACTGAAGGTAAAAATATCAGCATTCTGCAGAAAAGAGGCTGTGAGAGCCTTGTCAAGAGTCAGGAATGCATATTTGAAAAGTAGAAAGGATGCATCTTCTCACTTCAATCATAACCATTTGAAAAGTTAGTACTTGGAATGCTGAGTCCTGATATGCGAAGACTAAATAACCGAAAATCTGGACTTGCATATGCTACATTTGAGATTGCCATTTCTCAGAATATTCCATTTTCTCCAAAGTATGATGATCTCAGAGTTCATATTGTTGAAATGATATGATCGAGTTTCCAAAAACTCAAAGCTTTTGAATGGAGATCTTGGTACAGTGCAGATCGGGGAATTTGCCCTTTTCTCCACTTCTCCACTGTTGTGTGATTTTGGAGTTGGTTTATATAATATGCATGGGGTGCGGGGAGGCTAGCTTCCCTAAAAAAACATAGAAAAAAGGTAGATTATTGTTGTTTTTTGAAGTTTAAGTTTTAAAAACTCAATCATATCATCTCAACAATATGAATTTCGAGTTGCTGAAAATGCAGGCTTCTAACATAGATACGTATGTGTTTGTATGTGTGTTTGGGGGTGAGTGACTTTTTCCTCACACAGGGGCAAACTCACCTGTAAAAAAATATTTTGAAGGAGAAGAGTGATGTTTGATAGTCACTATTCTGCATTTTCAGACTTTTTTTCTGCATGTCAGGACTCAGCATTCGCAGTCCCAACATTTCAGTAGGGAGCCAACTTCAATTGCAACAGTGGTGACTGATCAAGGTGAGGAGAGAGCAGCATAAATCCCAGAATCATGTTTGGGAAGATCTGGAGTCAAGATATATCCCCAAAAGCAGTTAGTGCAGTGCCTGCCACACCATTGTCCACAGTGACAAGAAGACTTCCTTCATAGTGTAGGCTAAAACTGTGGCGTTGAAATATAGTAACTGCCTGATTATTTTCTACAAGCTTTAAGGTGTTTATCTTATTTGCAATGTAAATCATTTACTTGTGCTGCCAAAAATAGGCTACATACAGAAAGCAGAGGCAGTCTTGATGTTGCCATTGTTAGGACAGCCAGTGTACCAGTCATGGGAGTTGTTGTCAGATGATTTACATCACAGAAAATAGTGCATACAGCAGGAAAGGTAGTACATAATTCACTATATATGATGGTGACAGCAACTGCATACACTGCGTGCGTGCACACACACACACACACACACACACACACACACACACACACACACACACACACACACACACACACTCACACACACACACACACACACACACACACACACACACACACACACACACACACACAGACACACAACCAGTTCCAGCACTAGGCAACATGGGCAGTCGCCTATGGCCATGTGGCTATGGGGGCCCACTCTATCCAGGAGTCTTCAACATAAAAAAATGCTTCTTAACACCATAGTGGCAGCATCTTCTCCTTTAAGGAGGACGTTGAGTGCATCTCTTGCACGTACACCACTGTGAATGTAAAACCATTCCATATGCACTTGCGGAATTTAAATGAGCCATTCTGTTTATAGAGAACGTAAGTGCGTGTGTGCATTCATTTAAACTAGTGGTTCTGATGTTTCTGTATGAGAGAGAAAGTGTGTGTATGCATATGTATGTATATGTGTGCATGTAACTTAAACTAGCCACTCTGTATGAGAGAGTGTGTGTGTGTGTGTGTGTGTGTGTGTGTGTGTGTGTGTGTGTGTGTGTGTGTGTGTGTGTGTGTGTGTGTGTATTGTTGTATGAGGGAGAAGGTGTGCTTGTGTATGTGTATTGCTGTGTGAGAGAGTAGGTGTGTGTATGTGGGTTTATGTGAGAGCAGAGAGAAGGTAGGTCTGTGTGAGAGAGTAGGTGTGTGAATGTGTGTGTTGCTGTGTGAAAATAGAGGGAAGGTAGGCGTGTGTGTGAAAACGAGAGCAAACAGAAGATAGGTGTGTGTAACAGAGAGCAGAGAGAAAAAGAGTGTGTGTGTGTGTGTGTGTGTGTGTGTGTGTGTGTGTGTGTGTGTGTGTGTGTGTGTGTGTGTGTGTGTGTTTAACATACCTTTGAACTGTCCACATTTAGTCTCATAATTTTAATCTGTTTCTTATAAAATTTGTGTTTTTTGGCAAATCACATAGGACTGAGGTCATTAAATAAGTATATATATATATATATATATATATATATATATATATATATATACATATGAGTCTCAGACTTCACATCCTTCAGAAAATGTATGCTAATGCAAATCCTGTTATTCCAGCAACTTTCTAAGTTAAAAAGAGCAATATATAAAATATATCCCTATTTTTGGGCCATAGTATCCCCATTATTTTTAAGTTTTTCCAGACTTCTTGCACTAAGAGGTTCAGAGGTATGCATACCTCTCAACTGTTCAGATGTTTGTCTAATATTTTTGGCCTATTACTCATAAAATGTATGGTTTTCGGGCAAGGCAAGTACAAATATGACTCAGTCATTGTCCATGCTGGTATGAATGACCTGAGACGTAACTCCCTGGACTACATGAAAAGAGACATAAAGGAGCTCTCTGAGCATGTAGCCCAGGCCGGTATGACCCTCACCTTGAGTAGCATCTTACCCTCACCAAGAATGATGCCACAATATGAAGACAAGATGATCAATTTCAACAATTGGCTTAAGTACTGGTGTCATTCAAAGGGGATCTAATGCCTATCAGCGTGGGATGATATGCTCGACAAGCCACAATGCTTCGCTAGGGATGGCTTGCACCTGTCACCCCTGGGCTTTCAGATATTGGCAAAGGCTCTTGCTACCCCCATAGTGCCTTTTTTAGGCAAGGCTCAAAAGACAAACCCACCTCCATAGGTATCACAAGGGATAAGAAATTAAGAGTAATGCTACTCAACGCTAGAAGTCTAAACCTCAAGATGCACGCACTCGAAACTCTCCTTAGCATGGAGAACAACGATATCTGTGCAGTAACAGAAACCTGGTTCAGGGCTCCCGAGAGCACCCCAGCACTACCAGGTTATACCTCATACCATGCTTTTCGGCCCCAAAACTTGGACCGAACCACAAAAGGAGGGGGAGTATCGATATTCATCAAAGATACCCACACTTCCAGGTTGGTGGCAAAGCACGAAGCATCAGAGACTATCCATGTGCAACTAACAGTGGGTAAAACTGCCTTCCAGTTTATAGCCTGCTACAGACCACCCTCCCAAACCCAGGAACCCCACTCGGCCTTCCTGAGAACACTGGAAAATATGAAGGTCTCTCCAAACACCATTATATTGGTTGACGTCAACTACCCAAACATAGACTGGGAGCATTACTCTAGCTCCAACACCCTAGCCCAAAGATTCCTAGAATTTATAAACTCAAATGCTATGGAACAACTTGTTACCACTCCTACAAGAGGGGAAAGCATACTGGACCTGATCATCACCAACATGGGGACTCTATGCTCCAGACCAGAAGTGTATCCCTCACTGGTAAGATCAGACCATAAACTAATCTCACTGGATATTCACATCCCAACCCCACCCCCTGCCCAGAAAACCACAGTGAAAAACTTCTCTAAAGCAAATTTCACACTCCTCGAAACTGAGGTGGAATCCTTCAAAGCCCCCGGGCCTGTGGAAAATACGGCCCAGACTGCAGAATCCTTTATAAACGCATTCTATGAACACCTTCAGGAATGCCTGGATCATCCTATCCCACATAAAACCAAGACCTAATCCTCCAAAGGCAGACGTCCTGTCTGGTGGACCCCAGCCATAAACAAACTATACAATAGAAGGAGGAAGCTACTAAATGATAGAGCAAAATCCCAAAAAGGGAAGGCATCACTGATCAGTATTAGCAAAAAACTACGGGCACACATAAAATTGTTTAAGGCCAGCTTCGAGAGAAAAATTGCACAGGACACTAAGGATAATCACAAGGCTTTCTTTAGTTATGTTAGGAACCTGGGTGGTAATTCCCAGATATGCTCAGAATTAGTCCAAAATGACAAAAAATGCACCGAACCCACAGACATTGCCAACATCCTAGCTGACAGCTTCAGCGCAAACTTCTCCCCACCCCCACCAAAAGGGCAAATATCTATCCCAGCAGAGTGCTGCTCCCCTGACATCTCAGATGCTCAGGTAAGAGCCGCCCTCTCCAAAGCAAAAAACACAGCATCAATGGGACCAGATGGTGTCCCGGGCTGCATCCTACATGAACTCCAAGAAGAGCTAAACCCAAACATAAAACTACTGTTCAATCTCAGCCTTACTACAGGATATGTGCCCAAAGAGTGGCGTACAGCAACAGTGGTCCCTCTCCATAAAGGTGGTGCCTCAACAGATCCTGGAAACTATCGCCCCATAAGCCTGACTAGCTTGGTCTGCAAAGCTATAGAAAGGATCATCATGGACCTCATAAATAAAGATATTGGGGACCTACAGACACTGGATCCTACCCAATTCGGCTTTGTTAAGGGCAGATCCTGCCTCTTAAACCTGGTTGATTTCTTTGAAACAGTCACCAAGGCCATTGACGAGGGGAAGGTGGTCCACACAGCCTACCTGGACCTCGCAAAAGCCTTCGATACAATGCCCCACTCGGGCATTATAGATAAGCTCACCAGCTTAAATATAAACCCCTATGTCACTAGATGGATTGCAAACTGGCTCAAGGACAGAACCCACATGGTTAGAATTGTTGGAGCCATGTCAGACTCCAAACCAGTTACAAGTGGTGTTCCACAAGGCTCAGTCCTGGGACCTCTTTTGTTCGGTATATATTTCTCGGAGGTACAGGCCAACACGGAAGGACTGTGGCTGACCAAGTTCGCAGATGACTGCAAACTGGGCGCCATAATCGACTCTCCAGCCGACACAAGCATCCTCCAAAAGGGCCTCATAGAAACAGACAACTGGTGCCAGAGCCATGGCCTCAAGCTAAATGCCAAAAAGTGTATAGTCATCCCCTTTGGCAAAAACAAAGTGCCCACAAATTACCACATAGGTGGTAATCCATTAAGTACAGAAGAAGTAATTAGGGACCTGGGGACCCAAGTTGATAGCAATCTCTCATTTGACAACCACGTGGCCAAAGTGGTTAGAAAAACATTTTATATAGCCCACCTAATCTTGAAGGGATTCACATCAAGATCAGGGGTGGTCATCGTGCCTCTTTACTCATCCCTCATCAGGCCCATAATTGAGTACAATGCCCCTTTTGGGATGTACCTTACCAGACACTGGCAGCAACTGGAAAGACCCCAAAAGTACCTCATCAAGAGGATCAAAGGGCTCAAACAGATGCCATATGCTGCCCGGTTAAAGAAACTCCAGCTCTACTCAGTGGCATACCGCCTGTTCAGAGGCGATCTGTGCCTGACATATAAAGCCATGTCCAACCCGGAATTAATGGACATGCTGCACCTCAGAAAATCCAAATCCCATCGAGCTACGCGCTCGAGAGACTTGAACCTCAGCACTGAAATTAATAGGACATGCTGGAGGGGCAGATTCATAATCCAGAGGCTCCCTTCACTCTGGAATAAAATCCCAGTCCAGGTTAGGCAAAGTCCCTCATTGACTCTCTTCAAGAGGAATCTTGATGAGTGGATGGGAGATCATAGGTTTACCCCGGGTATCACTTCTGTATCACTGTTGGACAGAGGCACAGTATACTAACCTCGAAAAAGGGCATAGCAAAATAAATTTAAAATGGGTGGCAAAAGCCAAACACATTCTGGCTAGGCTTATAAATGCCCTAGGGCAGATAGCCTAGTATGAACCTATGAACCTATGAACCTATGATTGAAATAACTAAATAATGTCATGCATTTGAGTTTCAGACTTCATTTCCTTCAGAAAATGCATGGTAAGACAAATGTTGTTATTCTAGCAACTAAGACAAATGTTATTCTAGCAACTTTCTAAGCCTATAAGAACAATATTTATAATCTGTCCCTATATGGGGGCCTCCCCCTCATTATTTTAGGCTTTGTCCAGACTTCTTGTGGAAAGAGGATGGAGGTATGGAGGTATACAATGCCCTAGTTGGGGGAGGGGGCAGTTTAGTCTATTAACTTGATCAGGCTTGACTCTGTAACTTGGTTACAGGAGGCAGAGACTGAATTCTCTACACCGCCTACCAGACTGCTGAAGGAATTGTGAGCTTCAGTGGAGACAAGAGCCTGAATCCTCTACACCAATTACAAAACTACTGATAGAATTGTGAGTCTGAGTTTCAGTACATTTTCACGGAATTATGAATTTCAGTGCACTTTCAAGGGATTATGAGTTTCAGTGTATTTTCATGGAATTGTGAGTTCCAAGAGAAGAGAGGTTTATGTTGCTCATGCTAAGTCTGTTTTCAATGTGCAACTAACATTTTTGTTTAGCAAATGGCAGTCACTGTTTATGCGGTAGAATTTGAAAGTGGTATTAGTAGCATAACTGCCTTTGGTGCAGAAGATTGTGGATTCTACTCCAACACCATGTAGATGAAGTGCCGATATTACAGTTTCCTTTGACTGCAGATTATCTGGTGCATTTTAAGGGAGGTTAGGGGTTCTGCACTCCTGAATGTGTCCTCCTTTGTATGAGATGCCTAGTAACTATGAACTTGTTGTTGGTTTGTCAGTCATTCCTTATTGAATATTACCAGCTTACCAATTTTTTTTTAATGTAACATAGGCAATTAATTCCTCAAGGGCAGCAAGTATTGAATTTGTAGATGAAACACTGAAATGTAAAGTTGTTTACCAGTACAAACCTCTTTATTAGTTACAGATCTCTTTAATGTGGAATTATTCGGATGACTTTTACTTCTGCAGAGATTGTGCTTATTGACAGATACTGGTAGATTGTAATGACAAGTCTGAGAGACCTTTTATGACTAAAATGTTCTGAAATGGGCAGTTTTATCATTGTTGGTCATACATTTTGTTTCATTGCTTACTGAAAAAATGTTCAAAACTACAAATTTAAAACACACTCCAACAAGTGGTGCTGTATTATACAAGGAATATCATTTATACCATCACGATGGTGAATCAACGAACACATATATGTATGCATGGCCCTAAAATGTGTGCAAGGAGACTATGGTTTGAAAACAGCCCAAAGGTAAATATAATTATCCACTGGCCAGATGCTTTTTATTTGAATGACGGTTTTAATGCCGCTTCAATAAATGTGAGTTTCAGTGTCAGAGATGTTTACTCCTCATGCTTAGTCTGTTTTCATTCTGAAACTGTATTGTTTGTTTTGCAAATAGCTATCTGTGTTTGTGTTATATTATTTCAATATCTGTAATCATTGCAGAAGTAAATAGGAAAACAGTACACACACAGATAACTTTGAACAGTGGTTATGGTAATGGGAGAGAAATAGCCAAATAATGGAGGACTGGAATGGCTGGGAGGGGGCTGCTGCTGGCAGGGGGGGGTGTGATGAGGCTGCTCTGGGGGGCCCCATTCTATTATCCTGCCTAGAGCTCCATTTGACCAGTCTAGCTGGTTGCGCCCCCTCCACCCACCTTTGATGAGAATTACTAATGGTTACATTTTAGTATGAAACTCAAGTGGGCTGTTTGCTGTTGTAGTCTGTTTCAAAGTTTCTGAATGCTGCTGCGTTGGGCTGCAGTATGTTAACTTGCCTTGTACTCTACAACTATACTAGACTTGGAAAAACCCTACCAAGCAAGTAACATTTTTTACTTACATTACACATTACATTGTGGAAGAGGTGATTTAAGACTACTGTTTTGTGCTGTGTCAGTTTTGCATCTGAAACTGACCCAGATGGTTTCCCAATGAAAGAAAAGGTTTTACCAGATATACCTAGAAAAACAGTTGCATATCATCTGGGAAGTGCTGGACATAGCACAGTAAATAATTCCATCCATGTTTTGACTTGTAAAGTGCTTCTTGAGTTAATGCTGCAGCATATTTTTGCATCTGTGAATATGTAAATGTTTTACAGCATATCCTTGTATATGTAGATTGTTTGTTCATTTCTTATGTGATCCTAGTCACCAGGACTGTGGTTGCAAATGGTCTATTGAGATCACTGCACTACTCCAGTAAACAAATATAAATAAATAAATACATTTGTGGAATATACAGCAAAATACTGTAGTGCATATAGCAGTAACAAGTAATTATCTTGGCAGCTGTCCTATTCATCCCAAACACTATTCCGTGGACTAATATAACCTAGAATCTCCTGTGCCTGGGTGCACCTGTTTCTTTGTGGTGGCACTCTGTGGCACATCCTGGCCACTAGAGATGCTGGATTTAGCATTGTCAATTATCACTCCCTAGTGTGTGTACTTCTCAACTGTGGCTGATGTTTCTGACTTGCTATATCATATATTTGCTGTAATAGTATCACATGCCTTGCTGCATTACTTCTACTTTTCTATAATGTATTTATTACTGTGGTATTTGAGTTTGCTATGGACACCTCAGGTACTGTACTGTGACACCAATGCCTAGTATATCTGGCATCTCTTTCAACATGTTGCCTAGTGTATTATTTGCCTTGTAGAATCATGTAATATGTTTCCTATTGCATTAGTCACCACATGAATTCTAGGAGACAGCTGTATCTACTGTTTCTAGATTATTGTGATGTTGTATCAGTGCTTGATGCTTATTCAATGTACTAATAAACTCATCATAGGAGGTTACTAGGCTAACAGCCCCAGGACCTTTATAAGCCTAGCCACGTTCAACCCAAGGGTGTCTGGTTCAAGCAGACACTAAAATCAGCAGCTATTGCTCCTGTCCAAGAGAGACACAGGTGGAACCTCCGGGTTGAATTTCCAGTTACCCATCCAATCGTCCAAATTACAATTAAATTGGGCCAACAAGGGGCTTAGTTTAACATGAATAGGAAGCTTGTTCCAAAGGTGGGACAGTCTCTGTCAGACAGCTCTGTCTCTCCAGCAGGTTCTATTGATGTCACACACCAGGTTAAGGTCCTTTAAGTGAGTGACCCATGTGCCATTTGACTTTGAATGTGCAGCATTTCCCTTAAAGCTGCATCAGAGATTGCTCTATATGCAAGGCACACGTTCCCTCTGAGCAGTCTGTACAACTGACAATGATTTCAGTCTGTCCGCATAAAACATATCTTGAAGACCCTGAATTTTCTTTGTAAGGAACCTTTGTGGTCTCTCAAATTGCTGCAGGTGTTTGGAAAGGAATATACCAAAAGGAGCATTGTACTCTATTATTGGCCTGATGAGGGAAAATTACAGGGGGTTATAACCTCTTTTTTTTCTGGAGGCAATGCCCTTACTTATGAGATGAGCATATAAAATGCCCTTCTTACCACTGTGGGGATATGGTGATCAAAGTTAAGGTTGCTGTCGACCTGTGTGTCCAGATCTGTCACCACTGATTGTGTGCTTAGGGTATTGCTATTGATGTGGTAGTCTGTAAGAACATCACCCTTGCTGAAGGGAATGATAATCCACTTTTTTGCATTAAGTTTAAGGCCATGACTTTGGCACCAGTCATTAGTCTGCATAAGACCTTCTTGCAGGATGATGACACTGCTAGGGGTTGCATTGATCGATCCCAGTTTGGAGTCATCAGCAAACTTTGTCAGCCACAGTCCTTTAGTTTTAGCCTGTACTTTGAAGAAGTAGATTTTGAACAGTGGGGGTCCCAGAACCAATCCCTGTGGAACACCACTAATTACGGTCTGCTAGAGGAGGTGGAGTCCCCTATTTTGACTGTATGAGTTCTATCAGTGAGCCAGTTTGCAGTCCACCTGACAATATATAGATTGATACCCAGCTAGGTGGGTTTATCAGTGATGCCTGAGTGGGGGATTGTGTCAAAGGCCTTGACTAAGTCTCTCTAGGTAGGCTATATGTGCAGATTTGCTCTCATTTAGGGCTTTGGTGACTGTCTCAAAGAAGTCCACCAAGTTTAACAGGCATGATCTCCCCTCGACAAAGCCAAATTTGGTGGGGTCGAGCATTTGGAGATTTCCTATATCTTTGTTCCATGATGATTTGTTCTATGGCCTTGCAGGTAAGGCTAATGGATCTATGGTTCCTGTGGTCCATGGATGCACCCCCTTTATGCAAATTGATAATGGTAGCTGTTTTCCATTCCACTGGGATGAAGCCAGTGCTTAGACTGTGACTGAAAAAAGTGCCCAATGGTGATGTTAATTCCTTTTTTAACCCATGTAGAACATAGTCCAGGATGTTGTCTGATCCCACAGAGGCTGTGTTTTTGACCTTGGAGAGGGAATTTAAAACCTGCTCCTCAGAGATACTAGGTGGGAGATAGGTGTTAGGGATGCTTTGGGGTATATGTGGTGGAGACAGGGGAGTGGAGTTTTCACTGAACCTGTCAGCCAGCAGGTTTGCTATATCCACAGGTCCTGCATATGTAGCACAGTGCACATATGGGCCTTACCTTTGAGGTTACAGATGTAACTAAAAATGCCTTGTGGTTATCCTTAATTAGGGAAGCTAATTTGGATTTGTAGTTAGCTTTAGAGGACTTCACTATAAGTGTTGTATTTGCTTGTTTAAGTCGAGGAGGGCATGTTTCCAGTTTTGAGACAGCTCATTCCTACTCTTAGACAGCAATTTCTTTCTCCCATTGTATAGCCTATTAATGGCAGTTGTCCACCAGGCAGGTTTGTTTTTCCTTGAAGATCTTGCTTTGGTTCTATCAGGTATTGCAGAGTCGATACAATTGTACAGGTGCTCGTATAAAGCATTGGTGTATAATTCAGCATAGGTGTCTGTTCCGTCAGTGGGGGTGGGGCTGTGAAGCTATTTATGCCATCATGTATGCTGGTACTGTATTTATTATTGAATTGCAATAGTCTTGCATTCCACTCGGGCACTTTTATGCTCTTACTATAGTAAGCATGTCTTGGATGACTGTGCTGCAAAATCTGTGCTGTTCATTTGACTCATCGTATTGTATTGTATTGAGCTATACTAGGCTTTGCTGTATTTGGTTTTATTAAGTAGTACAGTATCATATTATACTGTACATGCTACATTGTATAGAGTTACAATGTTTTGCACTGTCCTGTAACTGGTTCTTTTATTCGTTATACAGCTACTGTATCATGCTATGTTATAGTGTGTTGCACTGTTTTTCCACAGTTTGAACTGCCTTACTGTCTCTTTATGTACATACAACTCCCCCCTTCCTTCTACATGGACCAAAAGTCATCATATTCCATAACATTGCATAATGTATGCCACCTGGCATTTCTAAAGTAATCATGTGCCTTGAAAGAGAAGTTGTATTCACCAAGGTGGGTGCAACCAAGTGAAAACATATATATGTAAGACTACTACGGTAAATATAGGAAGGAAAATATTTGGTTGACACAATCACCATCAGATCAAATCATGGTGTGCAGTGTAACAAGGCAGTAACAAAGGT
This sequence comes from Protopterus annectens, assembly GCF_019279795.1. Lineage (NCBI taxonomy): Eukaryota > Metazoa > Chordata > Ceratodontiformes > Protopteridae > Protopterus > Protopterus annectens. Next base: position 1,092,358,282 of record NC_056743.1, on the reverse strand, counting down.
CCAAACGAATGCTAGAGTACAGTGCCAGCAATGTCGTCTGTACAGACACAGATGTTATCTTCCATTTATATAGAGAACTAGCAAGGGTTCATCTGAAATAGTGTGTTCTAGTCTGGAGGCTACATTGTTATAAGAGCATCAAAATGGCAAGTGAAGAATGTACATTGCTGGTATGGGGAAAGGATGGGGTTCATAGTGCATGAGAAAAAGACTAGAGCACTGTGAATGTACAGACTGGATGAGAGAAGAGAAAAGATGATTCTATAAAAATCTACCACATTACTGGGGCAAACAGGTGCAAGAAAATTAAATAGCTCTGACAGGAAAAGGCTGGGTTGTGATTATACTAAGACAATCGAATGATATAAGTCAGGTATTACTTCACAAAGTGGGTGATGGGATTTTGGAATTTATTGCTGGAATACATAATGGAGTAGAGATTTTCAAATGGGTTCAGTGGTATCTGCGCAGATGTAAAACCAGATATTTTTAAGCCTATGTTTGGAGGGCTAAGATTTCTAGGCTTGCAAGGCATTTAAAACTGTATTAACACATAGTACACTGTCTAGCAAACTATCAGGAGTGTTTCCCTTCTTCTTCTTCTGTTTCGCTAATATGCGGCTAGTGACTCCTGTACTGTTTTCTTAGAGCTGCAAGCTATATTCTATATACCATGTGCACATACTGATGTTAGTCTAGCATATGTGGGTGGTTTATCACACATTAGTATTGCTCTGGTCTATTTGTGCTGCAGTTATTCATTGGTATGCTTTACACTTCTACTGAATGTTATGATTGCACCCTACTCTGATAATAATGTTTTTTGTTTCACATTTCATGCTTGCATTTCTCAGCTAGGGTATTCTGTCTCTCCTGTACTTCCCTCCAGTTTCTTCAGTGACCCTACTAACTGCAGCTGTTTCTTACTCTCCATTCTTATTTTTAGATTTCCACAGCCCCTGTGAATGGGTTGCACAGCTGTTCTCCTCCTACTGGCTTATGGCAGTTTTTACCTGCTGTAGCAACTTCATGAACCTGGCCACTAAACAATAAAAGGAAACAATCATCCTGAAAGAAAAAGGACTATAAAAGCATCATAGGTGCACCTGAATTCCACAATAGTTTGGGCTTATTCCTGTATTAAGTGCATAGTGTACCTTAACTGTATGCCAGAGACGGCAGCTGCCCCTACCCAATTCACAAGCTAGGATTTCTTATAAACTTTAATTACAAAAATCCTTAATATACAGTAACATACCCTTTTAGTAGTTGTTCCTGACTCCCAGCTAAGCCAAATATACTAAAGTTGACATATACACAGCACAAGGTTTCTGAACTGGCTAAACAGCACATTGCAATCAATAAAATATTACTTTTGTTCTGTAAGGTCCTGCATATATTCAAAAGAAAATAAAAACTAACAGAAAGTCAAGGTACCTTTTCTCCAGACAGACATACCTACAACCAGTCTGTGGATTGAGTGATTGTTTTTTCTCTGACTCACTCCTACCTGAGGCCAGCCTGCTCTGCTTTTCTACCCTACCCCCATTCCCACACACCCCTATCTCAGTTCCTTTATACCTAAGCTAACCACACCCCCTGTGCAATTCTCCAATCCACTTCCCTCCGGCCTCACTTAACCACACCCCTCTAACTACAACTCTTATACACAACTCCCCCACTAAGCCCACCTAGACTCAACCTCTCACAATACCATACTACACTTTGCTTTCCTATACTTCACTTCTGATTACACACCCACTCTCCAATCAGAATGAAAGACCAAAACTGCTTGCTCTGCAACACTCTATTATCAGGCATTCTCCTCCTTGCTTACTATGCTACCAACCCCCATAACTTCAAACTCACCAAGCACCCATCCCCAACACTCACATATATCTCACCATACCTCCCATGCAAACCTTATCATTATATCATCACCAAGACTTACCCTAGATTTAATACTAATGTCCTCCTTTTCTGACATATACAACACACAAACACTCAGTTGTCCTTCCACAGGTATAACCAATTTATAACCAAACTCAAGCACTTAATTTTGTAATTTTTAACAAAGATAAAACTCCAGTCAGAGATCCATCTCAATCCTGGGCCCATCTGTAACTCCCATGTAACCTACCCATTACCCACAAGCTCCTGTTCTTCCACATCCACCCAAAATCTCACAGACACCACTACCTATACATGCTTACCTATTACCAGTAACTCTGACCTTCTTATTACATGCTTTAATCTCAGAAGCCTTGCAAACAAATTACCTGAATTCCATGCCGACCTTGCCTCCTACTCCACAGACATTGCTGACATAGCTGAAACCTGGTTAAAGCCCCACATCAAAGACTCTGAAATTACTACAAATGGTTACAATATTATATGACAGGGCAGGATAAACAAATGTGGTGGGGGTGTAGCAATTATGTTTAAACAATCACTTAATCTAGAAACAATAAACAGTTCCGCACCAGTCATCTCTCATGCCAATCTCCTTATCATTTGCCTACAGATTAATCCTCATGAATCCATTAACATCATAGCCTTCTACCTACCACCAGGCAACAACATGCACAACATAGAATCCTTCCTATCCTGGTCATCTTTTTCTCTATCCCAAGAAACCATCATTCTAGGTGATTTCAACCTAGACTGGTTCTCCTGCTCCTTCTACTCCCCTACCTCATTTACAAACTTATACAACTTCACCCAAATTATTAACTACCCCACCAACATTAACAAGCACTCCAATAAAAAAATCACTTCTAGACCTGATTTTAACCAACAAACCAAACCACAGGTACCAGGCAGGCTGTCTGCCAGTCATGCTAAGTGACCATGCCCCTACATTTCCAATTAGGAAGAAAACACATATCCAAACCAGCATCTCGTACAAATATACCCATAGCAAAAAATATTTCTCCTCTGACACCTTCAATTTACTACTACAAAACTGTGATTGGTCCCCATTAAAAAAACCTGCAACTAGACCTAGCTGTAAAATACTTCAATAACAAATTCCTTAACATATTAAATAATCTTGTCCCCCTCAGAAAAATTCTCCAAAAAAAACCAAACAGCTAATATGGCTTTCTAAAGAAACAAAACAACTAATAAAGCAAAGAGATAAGACCTGGCCACTATATCATATGACCAAAAATAACAAAGTTCTCACCGTTTACAAACAACTTGGAAACCATGCTAACAAAAACATCATTAAGGATAAAAAATCATATTTCCTCACCTGCCAACAAAAATACCAACACAATCCACAAAAATTCTGGCAGAATATCATCTACTTCCTTAACCCCAGTAAAACACCTACCCCTTCCCCCCTCACTACTAACTCCTCTGTGCCCATAGCCCCACAATTTAATTCCCACTTCATCAACTCTAACACTTCTCTCCTAGACAATGAAACAATCCCACCACTCACAGAGCCCTCCCCTACCTCTAATGACACAAACTCCTTCTCCTTTATTCCCATTCCAACTTCCTACATAAAAAAAAACTCCTACGTAATTAAAACCCTGCTGCTTAGCTGCCGACCAACTACCAACTTCCAAATGAATACCTAAAACTAACTGCCCCATCTATCGCCTACCCCATATCATTACTAATAAATTGTTCTATCTCTGAACAGTACGTTCCCAAATTATGGAAAATTTGTCATAGCAAACTACTTCATAAAGGCGGCCCATCAATAGACATAACTAACAGTTTACTATCAATAAGTCGAAAGTTAAAATAAAATGTGTACGTATTAGCGAAGTGTTTTGCCAAATGTACACATTTCCATATGTACCTAATGTCGAAAACAGCTGTTAATTGTCAAAAATGTCGCTCGAGACATTTTCGACAATCAACAGCACTCCCACCCTTCCCTTAACTCCCTACCTAACTAGCCTAAACTCGCACTTATAGGCTTGATAGGCAAGCCCCCCTGCACCCCCCTGTGGGGGGCTGCACCCCCCACACCCCCCCAACTTAATATTCCAACTCCGACATCGCACTACAGTGAGGAAAGGGATGTATTTCCCTAACCGCACTGTGCCGCGATCCTCTTACATGAGCAAACATTATAATTGCGAATGCACAGTCCATTCACAATAATAACATTCGCTCACATAACCTGCCAAACTATGAAGTATCCGAACATATGGTGTTCGAATATTTCATAGCCGTGCAATTGCACGGCGGCATTTTGATAGTAAACCATAACTAACTACTGTCTCATCACCATTCTATCCCCCCTCTTGCCAAAATTCTAGAGAAATGTATCCACCAGCAACTCATGAATCACCTCACTACCAACAACCAATGCTCTAGCACCCAGCATGGCTTCAAGCCTAAATACAGTACTAACTCAGCCCTCATAACCTTTACAGTGACCATTTGCCACCTCAAAAATGAAGGATAACTAGTCAGACATTTTCTTAGATATGTCAAAAGCTATTGACACAGTGTCCCATCAGTTGTTCCTCAGTAAATGTGCCACTTACAATCTCAATACCACATCCCTAACATGGTTTCACAGTTATCTATCCAACTGTCAACAGGCCACTAAATGGGCAAACAGGCTGTCCCCACTACTACCACTCACTATGGGGGTACCACAAGGCTCCATACTCGGCCCCCTCCTCTTCATAATATTTACCAACATCCTATATAGCGCCACCCAACATACCACCATCATCCAATGTGCAGATGACTCCTTCCTTACCTGCTCAGTCCACTCCCCACAAGAACTCCAACACAAGCTGCAATCATCATTCCAAGACATTTAAAAGTACCTCACCAGCCACCAACTCATCCTAAATCCAAATAAGACCAAGCTCATAATTTTCTCTAATAAATCTTCCAAACCCAGTATCCAGCCCTCTTCACACTATCTAATGACGATACAAAAATCGAACCCACCAATCAGACCAAGCTGCTAGGGTAACCACAGATGACTCACTAAAATTTGATAAACTCATCTATCTGACCATCAAAAAAATCCACTGTAAACTAGGTGCTCTATACAGGGTTAAACCTTACCTTACACAATAAGCTAGACTGGCCACTGCAAGATCCCACTTGCTACCCGCCTTCCTATACTGCTCTGAGGTCTTTACTTACCTATCAAAAACCAACCTAAATAAACTAAACTCCTGCTATAACAGAATAGCTAAGTTTGTCACCAACAAACCCCACAGAACAGACCACTGCACTGCTCTCCGACAGCTCAACTGGCTAGAACTTCCCAACCTGTTATTACTAAAACAACTTTCACTCGCCCATAAAATCATATTCAACCCTACCGACTCTCCAGCTCTATCAAACCTAGTGCAGCCAAACACAAACTGTAGACTCCTCAGGTCATCCAACAAACTAATGCTAAAAGTAACTCAGTCTCACAACTATCATGGAGACTCCCTCTACTCCCATAAAAATGCCAAAGATTGGAACACCCTTCCTCAACAGATAACTAAAAACCCCAACCTATCCACATTTAAAACTACCTTGAAAGACTATTTACATGATAATTGGCTATGCCCCTGTATTCCTCCCAACTAATATTCTTCCTATTTTTTCCCACTCATCTCACACATGTTAGCCCAAATAGTGCTCATCCCACATAGGGCTATCCCACTATCTGTCTTATCTTTATTAATCTTTATTCCTACAGATGACCTAATTTGTTAAACTACATGACCAATTCTGGTGTTTCAGAAGTGGCTCACCTTGTAAAGCTACATGACTTATATACCTCATGTATATTGTAAAAAAAATAGTATTCCTGTGTGCCTGAAACATGCATGTTTATATTGTATTCTGTTATTATATTTTGCTATAATATTTTTTAAGCTCATTTACATATTGTTAGCAATGTACTACTTAAACTAAGTTTACTGCTTGTACCTTAATAATGTTCTTTTTGTTGCGGAGATTTTCTCCCTGGGTCTCCGCTGAAAATGGGTCTTTTTCAACCCAGTTGTACACTACCTGGTTAACACATGTAAATAAAATAAATATAGACAAGAAAATGCATTTGTTGCTGGCAGATTTTCCTGCAATACTCAGGGGTGGGTGATAGATAATGCCTTCATCCACTAGCATTGCTGTATTACTGTACATTTGTAGTATTATAGCTTATGTAATATTATCCATAAGACTTTAAAAAAGATTTAAGCACATCCAATAAACTTGAGTGTTATGAAGAACAATATCTCTGGGCTTGTGCAATACCTTTTAACATCCCGATTTTGAATGTCCCTGATTTTACCTCATTTTTTTTTAATTTTATTTTTATTTAACATTTGTTGACCGGGAAAGTCCGACTAGGTTCCACAGATCCTGTTTTCAGCGGAGGCCCGGGGAGAAATGCTCCAGAAGCATGTCTTTAGAATGTGGGAGGAAACCGGAGTACACGGAGGAAACCCACGCAAACGCAGGGAGAACATGCAAACTCCACACAGAAGGCACCCCAGCCGAGAATCGAACCGGAGAACCTCTTGCTGTGAGGTCACAGCATTAACCACTGCACCACTGCGCCGCGCTCATATTGTTGCTGTGTCACTCATATCAATTGTGATTTTAAGTTAAAGAACTGAGGATTACAGTCAGACAGTCCATAATGTCAGATATTAGAATTTCACATTTTTTGTTCCTAAAATGCATGTTGTTAAAAACCTGCTGTTCCACTGACTTTTTGAGTGAAGTAGAGTAATATTTAAAAATTGCCCCTAATTTTGCATTTTTGACCCTCTTATTACTTTTGGTTTTCTCTAGAATTCTACAGAAACAAAGTTGAGATGTATACCTTGGACCTCACACCAAACATTCAATATAGTTATGCATGAGGTAACCCAAACAACCTTCAGATTGGTGACTGATGCAGTCTTTACCTAAGTAGTCTTTATAGATGATGCACAGTAGGCTGCCTATATAAAATGGTCACAATAAATGATTTTATTTTGGTAGTGTGTCACATAAGGTGAAGATTCTGCCACATGATGTTCAGTCCATATATTTAAGGGTATATTTGTGTCTCATGCCACCCTGTGCACTAAAGTATATATGGTTAGAAACAGGATGACATAAATGCATGAGGTGGTTAACAATCTACATTCTCCTCTCATTTCTGTATTTTTAATCAAAGACAGCTGCTAGCTTCCACATAACAATGGATTACAAGTGGCAAAGGAGTGAGCATTCATAATTGGAATATGGATGTAATCCCTTTGGGTGGGAAATGACTACAGTGAAGGTGGAGAAATTGTGTGGCTATGGTTACTTTTATCCAGTAATGACATGAGTGTACAGCTCTACATGATGAAAATCTCTGTGATGTCTTACTTTTTTCTGAGTACCATGAACAAAATGTCACTAATTGTCTGAATGGGTCAAATTGTAAATGCTGATACCATTAGGGAGCTAAGAATTTTCATCATTATCATTATCATTATAATCAACCCCCTTTCCCCCCATTTGTTTACATTGGGTTGGGTGTCATGTCAACTGTTGCCACCTTTCTTAATTCAATGACACTATTTTTCCTTCTTCATAAGTCCTGCCTGACTGTCTCAGGGCTTCTCTCACACAATTCATTCATCTCTTTGCTGGGCATCCTTGTTTCCTCTTGCCTTTTCCTGTCTCTCCCAAATCTTCTTAACCAAATCATTTTCTGCTTTCCTACATGTGTGTCTGAATCATCATAATCTGTTCTCTTTGACCTTCTCTGAAATTATAATTACTTTGGCTACTGTTTTAATGTCATCATTCCTTTGTTTGTTCTACAGTGTGCATCCTACCACCCATCTCAGGAACTTCATCTCCATCATCTCTAGCTTCCTCAACTGCTCTGCCTTTACTTTCCAGATTGCTGTACCATACAGTAGTAATGTTTTGTGCCCATTACTTTTCAGCTTCCTTGGCATTCTTCTGTCATAGACTACATCTGACACTCTGTGCCAGTTGACTACAGTTTCACTGATTATAGCTTTGACCTCTTCATTCAGACTTCCCTTCTCCTCAAACACCCTCCTAGTTACTTGAAGCTGTTAACCTGTTCAGCTATTTTAACTTCTATCTCAGCTTTCAGCTTCTTCTGAATTCCCTGTTTGTTGCCATGACAACTGCCTTGTCTGTATTCAGTTTCATCACATGTGTGATGATGTGAGGTATTACCAGCTATGTCAGGAGAAGTAGGGCAGTGGATGTGTAACAATTGACAGCACAGCTAGCTGGAATTTTGTAAAGAATTATATGTCATCCATATATCAAACTGATTTATATAGATGCTTGTGTTGAAAATGTATCTGTAAAGCTGCTTGTGTTAAAAATATACCAGCAGTGTGCCCTGTTTGACAGGAAAAGAAATATACATGCATTATTGTAACTGTTTAAATGTATATGTTTTAACAGAGGATACTGGAAGACAAAAGGTTAATCTCAAACTTTGAAAATAGTTTGAAATTAAATTACCTGGCTTAGGCCATAAAATTGTATCTTGCAGTTCTCATTGTAGCCTGAGACAAAAAGTCTGTACTAGGAAGCTTCTTGCATTGTCATTGGGGTGAACTAATTGCTACTCTGAAAAGATGGAAAGTTCAAAGCTATTTTATGACATCCAGGAGCTGCAGCAGATCTTAGCAAGGCTCTCTCTCTCTGTGTATTATTAACACATATGTGGTAAATCCTGACAGCTTGTAGCCAAGGGGGAAGCATGGGAACCAGTAGTCAGATTACCAGATGTATGTAATGTCATTCTGTAATCCATCGCTAAAAATAATGTTTAATAATAGGTGAGATTAAAGTCTCAGAGCACTCTGTTTTTTAACCTGACAAAGAAGGATATCTTACCTACTTCATCTTGCCTTGCTCTAGTAAGAAACCAGGGAATAATAATTCTTTAGATCAGTCAGGAAAATATATCGAGATTAGTTAAGTATTGTTTTTTTTCTGTAACTGTATGAACCTATCCACCTGTGTTATATTTTAATATTTTCTGTGATTGAAACTTTGGTGTTTATTGTGAATATATATTTAGTATTTTCATGTTCTTTTATTATTTATTATTAAATATATTATAATTTTTCATTGTAGCTGGTCCTTTAAAGAATATTTTAACCTTTGAGAGTACTTATATGTAATGGTGTCACTGTGGCCACTCCTGAAAGCCTGGCTCTTTGGTCAACATTACCATTTGTTGTTTTATTTTTGTTTTTCTTTCAGCTTTTTCCTGGTTAGGGGTTGCCACAGCAGAACTCTGGTCTGCTAATGATTGGCAGTCAATTTTTACAGTACCAAGGTGCCAGCCCAATGCCCAGCCTTCAACGAAGGCACGACCATTCACGCATGTCTTGTGAATGCCACTCGACCAGGGGGAAGACAAGCAGACTCCACACAGAAGGCACTCCAGCCGAGAATCGAATGGGAGAACCTCTTGCTGTGAGGTGACAATGTTACCACTGCACTACCGTGGCTTTCAACATTACCATTTGTATTAATTAATATTAATACAAATGGTCAACATTACCATTTGTATTAATATTAATTTCACGTAGTGCAATTGGGTACCCTTGCAAGAGCCTTAGAGTAGCTGGCTTTGTAGTGTCTGGTGGTGGTGTAACTACCTTGTAGTCTGGGCAGAAAGGGGCATAGCCTGTAAATCTGTGCCAACCTTTCCCAGATGTGTGTGTGTGTGTGTGTGTGTGTGTGTGTGTGTGTGTGTGTGTGTGTGTGTGTGTGCATGTGCATGCATGCGTGTGTGTGTGTGTGTGTGTGTGTGTGTGTGTGTGTGTGTGTGTGTGTGTGTGTGTGTGTGTATGTGTTTGTGAAATTCAAATCTCAAAGAGTGTGCGTGTCAACTGCTTGGAGCAGGGACATGAAGCATTGGTTCCTCAGAGAGATTGGTGGAAAACTTGACTTGGGCACTCAGCTGAGGTCTCAGCTGTAAATCTGTGTCAATGGGGAGTCTTACTAGAGATCTGGACAGACAGGGAAACCCAGTTCCCGGACTGTGTTCCCTGTGTGCTCTTAAGGGAAATTGTGCTTGATGCAGAGAGCTGCATCTGAAAATACTGGGTGTATCCATTTTTTTCCAAGTGAATTTCCCTCCCCAGTGCCAGTGGTGAGGATTCAGGCTCCTTGATTAATGGCCCAGAATGGGGATGTCACAACATGTACCATCAGTTTTGCATTCCATTCCACTATCATTTGCTGAAGGTCCTGTTCTACATCTGATTGTAATACCACAGCAGCTTTGTTGGTTTGTACCCTCCAACTTTCTTGCTAATGTAGCACATCACTAGTATAAACAGCAGTGGGCTTAGAGAGGAACCCTGCTGAACCCCCCATTCCTACTGGGAACTTATCATTGGGTCCAAACACTGTTCATACTTGTTTCTTTGGGTACTTCTACATAGCCTGCACTAATTCTAACAGTAACTTCAAACTATTGCAAGTTTGCCCAAATCAGCTTTCTTAGGACCTTGCTATAGACTTTCTCCAAGTCTAGGAATAACCAATTAGACTCTTTATTCATCTCTAGCTTCTTCTCCACTATCTATCTCACTGCAAACATCAGGTCAGTTGTGCTTCATTCTGATCTGAATCTAAACTGCTCATCTCCCATCTAACTTTCTACAACTCTGCATGTTCATTTATTAAGCACTTTTATGTAGTGTGACAGGAGTTTGATATCTCCATACTGCCCACAGTCATGAATGTCACCTTTTTTCTTGTACACTGGCACAAGTAGGCTTATTTTGCAGTCATATTGGATACTCTTTTCTCTCCATACTGCTCGATTACCATCAAGACATTTCTCCCCTAGCTCATCCAACATCTTAATCATATTTGCTGTGACCTTATCTGAGCCTTTGTTTTCCCTGATTTCATTTTCCTTAGTGCACTTCATCCTATTCCGTCATAGGCTATGCATGGGACAGTAAGGCTTCTGTGTTTTCTTCATTCAGAATCTTCTGGACATACTCCATCCATCTGCTTCAGATGTACTGAGGAATTCTAAGCAGGTTTTGTTGACATGCCTTATGAATGGATTCTGATTCTGTCTTTGCCTCAAAATCTGACAGATTTTCACTTTCCAGAAGCTGATAAAGAACCTCTATTACTTTTTTCTTTGCTATTGCAACAGCTCTCTTGGTCTCTTTGTTCGACAATCAGTATTCCTTCTTATCCTGATTTGCCTTTTAAATCCTGCACTCCTTTCTTTTGAAAACTTCCTGAACTTCTACACTGCACCATTAGAGATCTTTATTTACCTTATTTCCATACCTAGCTCTGCTGAATATCTGTTCTATAGTACTCACACATGCTGTTTTAAGATGCTGCTATTCTTCTTCAGCTCCACCTATCTCCTTTTATTTGAAGGGTGCTAGAACCTTGAGTATTTCCTTGAACTCTTGTGTTTTTTCTACAGCCAGCTTCCATGTCTTCAGCCTAGTTTCCATTGACCTTAGAGTCTTCATTGACCACTGCTTGCAGATAATTGAAGCCATCAGTGGTTTATGCTGTGGGCTGACTCTTTAGCTGGGAATTCGTTTACTGTCTCTAATTCTGCCCCAGTGCCCTTTACTTACTAAGGAGGAAGTCTACTTGAGTTGCATGTTGGCCATGCCAGTAAATGATTTTTGTAACCATCTTCCTTACTAAACCATGCGTTGGCCACTATCAAGCCATTTGCCAGACAAAAGGCAAGACTGGCCTCTCATACTTTACTCCTATTACTCCAACCATGTGGACCAGGCAGTCCTTATATCCTGTTCTGTCAGTCCCAATATGGGACACATTATTAGTCTCCCACCAATACTGGGTGATGTGGCTAAGCTTGCTTTTCAATGGCCTCCTTGGCTATGAGCTTAGTATGAACCAATGAACTTATGTGACTGGTCAGTAATTTTTTCCCAGGGTGGATCTCTGATTTGTGAAAACAAGGATTATTCTGTCTTTGCTTTCATGAGCTGGGCTTGAATGTTAGAAAGAATATTCCAGTGAACATCAACCACTGTTACTACATTTACAGTAAGTCTGAGTTAACAAAATATGAATCCTTCATCTGCATTACTTTCTGCATCCACCAGTTTTAAAAAAAAAAGGTTTAAAAAAAGCTTTACTTTTTTTTTCTCTGCAAGGAGAGTTCTTTAATCATTTTGTTTGGAAAGAATGGACAAAAGGATTGTGAAGCTTATCATCATGAATCAGATAATCAGAGAACGTGACAGCAATAACTATAATGTTGGAGAGCTTTGCTTGTATGCAATGCATTGTGTACATGCTGAGGGTAAAGGTCTCATAAAGGGGATATGTTTAAATAGTTCTGATGAGAGACTAAGTATGTGCATTATTGCACAACTTGTGCTCACCAACTCCGCAATAAGTAAAGTACAGGCCTCTCTTCCATGAGCCTCATTTGAGAAGTTCATCCTATCCATACTACCATTTGTTATTCTTAGAACTGTAGGTGCAACGTAGTCAGGGTCTGGTTGGCATCTCCAGTCAGCAGTGGTACATCTGATATGTCACAGAAAAATGCTTTTAGGAAGATGCTAGAGTACCAGGGGTGCCATTCTCCTACTTTGGACACAATAGAAGAGCTTTTGTGGGTTCTGTTCAAACAGCTTTATTATATACAAACACATCATGATAAAAGTTTATTGACTTCAACTTAAGTAACTTATATACAAACTAACTACTGCAATCATACATGCTCACTGTCTGGCTGCACTCTCAAAATGGCACTGGTAATAGCATGTGCCCGGTATTTATATGTGCATGTTCAATCCTTGATATGCTTCTTAAAGACACAGCACATACACTCCTGTCTACATCCTCCATCTTTGAGAAATAGATCATATCATGCAATGTTATAAATCTGTTTGGCATGCAGATATCACAGGTCATGTAGTTTTACAAGACTAGTTACATATATACAGTTAAGTCCATGTTGCTGCGTATTTCACACTGGGCCTGGATATTTAACCATATCATGTGACATAAAACTGGGAACTAGGTTTAGCAACTGGAGCTGCATCTACAGAATGTTCAACCTTGGAAGTATTTGGAACATCTTCAGGAATGGAATTAAAGGTTGAAACAAACTCTGGGATGGAAACAACATTTGGTTTGCTCTGAGATCTAGAGTTCTGTATCACAGGAACAATGCTATGATGATAATTCTGGTATAGGAAGAAGATGCCTGCAGTTTCTCCTGTACTCCACACCCTCAGATTGTACAAGGTAGGATCTTGGCTCAGCACATATACCTGTAACTTGACCAATCCGTTCGAAACCTTTCACCGTTTGTATTCTCCCTGTCTGTCCTTCCCTCAACAGATGAAGAAATCTGCTCAAGTTATCATAACTGGACTTCTGGATAGAACACTTCTTGAATAATTGAGCCGTGATGGTTTTGTTGTTCTTAGCTTTAGGCCTCAATAAACTGGAACTAATAGGTAACATTGTTCTGGTTTGCCTAGATAGAAGTCTTTGAACAGGTGAGCCAAGAATATCATCATCGGGTAGATTTCTGAGATTAAGTAAATTCAAAAAGGCATCGGTATTGTCACACTTTGACCTCTCAAATAATTGCTTTGCACTCTGCTCTACACATTCAGCTGGCCCATTTGACTGTGGGTATTCAGGATTGCTGGTGACATGTACAAAGTCCCATTCTCTCACAAATTTCTGAAACAACTGACTAGTAAATTGAGTACCCCTGTCAGAAATAACTTCGTATGGACTACCATGGACTGAGAAATGATATTTCAACTTAGTAATAACAGAAGTGGATGTTAGGTTAGGTAGTAAGTCAATCTCAAACCAATTCAAATAAGAGTCTACCAATACTAAGTAGTGTTGATTGTTCCATTCAAAGATATCAGTGTCTGCTGTTGACCAAGGTAGTTCAGGAACTTGACTTAGCTGAAGTGGTTCTCTTTGCAAATGTGGTTTAGTACTATTGCATACTGAACAAGAAGAAAGTACTTTATCAATGTCTTTAAGTAATGAAGGCCAAAATACTAGTTCTCTCACTCCTGTCGTTGTGGATGTGGAACATTGGTGTCCACAATGCAAATCGTGCATATATTCTTGTTGTAAGGAGGAACAACAATTTTAAGACCTTTGAAAATAATGCCATCTTCCATCAACACTTCATCCCTATAAGGAAAATAGGTTTGCACTTCAGGTGGTGCACTAGATTGCTTTGACTACCATCCAGCATTAATGTAGTGATTGAGCTTTTACAAATTTGGATCAGTCTTTGTGTGATCTCTTAATTCGTCAAGCCTAGTGGTAGAACAATTATGCACTGCTGTCACGTCAAAGTCAAATTTTCTGCATGAAGCTGTTCCATCGTATTTCTGGGCAATCTGGATAAGGTATCATCCAGATTGGGTAGTTTGCCTTTCGTAGAGACCATTTTGAAGTTGTACTATTGCAGTTTGAGCATCATTCTTTGTAATCTCACTGGAGCTGAATGCATAGGCTTCTTTAGAATACTAACGAGGTTAGTGGTCAGTTTCAATCTGAATAGCTCAACCATAAATATAATCATGAAACTTGGAGCATGCAAATACTGTTGCCAAAAGTTATTTCTCTGTCAGAACATACTACATTTCAGTTTGGGTAAGTGTTCTAGATGCACTCTTAAAGTATAACTGCACCAAGACCAAATTTTGAAACATCACAGGAAAGAGTGACTGGTTTATTCACATCATAGTATCTTAATGTAGGTGGGGTGGCAATTCTATGCTTAAGGTCTTTCAGTGCCTTCTGGTGCTGTTCTAGCCATGACCCTGCAACATTTTTGCAGATCAGCTCTCTTAAAGGTGCTGTCAACTCACTAAAGTCTGGTATAAATATGCTTAAATAGTTGATCATGCCTAGGAAATGCTGTAGAGCTTGAACATTGTCTGGTGCTGACAGCTCAAGAATAGCTGCTTGCTTGGTCACGTCTGGTCTCAAGCCAGTACTGGTAAATAAATGACCTACATATGTAACTTCTGAAAGCCTGAATTGCACTTCAGAGGACTGAGCTTTAAGTTCACTTCATGTGCTCTGTCTAGAACTCTCTTTAGGTTTCTGTCATGCTCTGCTTCACCATTACCTCCATCCAATAAATCATCTACTATTATTGCACAAGGATAACCCAAAAAAAAATGTGCTCCATTGCACTCTGGAAGACTTCACTTGCAGAATTTATTCCAAATGGCATCCTTAGGAATCTGTATCTGCCAAACCAGATACCAAAAGTGGTTTGTAATGAGGATTTGCGATCAAGTATCACTTGTCATAATTAACTTTTTGCATTCAAGACAGAAAAAACAGTGGCATTCGGAATTAGAACTGCATCCTCTTCGACTGTGCAAATTGGATGATGCGGTCTCTTCAACACTCTGTTCAAATCTTTTGGGTCAATACACATTCTGATTTTGTCTGAGCCTTTCTTGTGAGCTGCTACCATAGACGACACCCATTCTATTGGTTCTGTGACTGGACAAGTTATACTTTGCTGTACCATTTTATTCAACTGAGCCTAACTTTATCTTGCATAGCTATTGGAACTCTTCTTGCTGGTCTGACTTTTAGAGTGACCTCTGGGTCTAGCTTCATGGAATACACAACTGGAAGTTTGCCCTACTCGTCATTGAAAACATCAGCATACTCTGAAAAAATGGCTTCTGAAAAATTGGAACTAGGATATGCACGTACGTGATGAACTTCTTTGGTAAAAGAAAGCAGATTCATTCTCAAACTGTTTTTGAGACTCAGTAAAGACTGTTCTTGTCTTTGGACTACATAGAATAACAAGTTGTAACAGTTCTTGGCCAAATAACATGAAAGCATCACTGAACCTTCGTTTGGAATTTCTTCACCTCCATAAGCAACAAGTTTCGCATTACTGGCCACATTGAGTTGCTCATTAGTTCTCACTTTAGCACGTGTCTGTGATATAACATTATACTTTGAACCAGTGTTTACTTTAAGCTCTATGGATTTACCATTGATGCAGACTGTACAAAACACTTCACTTTTTGCTAATAAATTCACTGCATCAACTCTTTCATTAATTACCGATACCCCATCTGCATAGAAAGTTGACTGCTGCAGCTCTATTTGATCAACTTGCTTTTTTGTGTGACCTTTCTTTACAACTGTGTGGGGTTTTCTTGGTTTGCAAAACTTTTGAAAATGGTTGCTGACCAAATGCTAAGTATCTGTCTCTTTTAGATTCATGATTGGCACCACAATTACAACAGTTAACAATAAAGCTGGACTTGGGTTTTGCTGATTCACACTTGTACTGCACTGAGGCATGTGCTCCTTTAACTGAACTAGTCTTAGAACTTGCTGGAAAGCTACATGGTTTCCCCTGGTGAGCCAGCAAGACCTGTGGCTGCCATGTGCTTAGGCCTACTTCTGTCTGCCACTTGTTGCATGCTATCTATATTTGCTCTGGAGCCTACTGAAACATTGCTCTTGTCACTTGCAAGCATACTTGTGTGTTTCTCTGTAACTTCATGGATTTCACAAATCTCAATGGCTTTACACAACGTTAAATCACTGTCATAAAGCAAAATCTTTTTCACAGCAGCACCATTAATACCACACATGAGCCTATCCTTTATTAACTCATCTTATAAGTCACCAGACTGACACATTTTAACTTTGTTTCTCAGGTCAGTTATATAAGCTGCAAAAGTTTCCCCTGGTTTCTGATCTCTTGTGTAAAACAAATGCCTCTCTAGTGTAATATTTGTCTGGAGGTTACACATTTCTCTGAACTTGCACTTCAAACTCTCGGGGTCTTCCCTTGATTCAGCCTGTACAACAATACAATGATTTTCACTTTCTCCCTCATACACTGCTGGTGCATACACAAATGAACACTCTCTTTCTATGGCCTCTGACCCAGCTAGGTTTAGAAAAATGTATGCCCTGGTGTATGCATCTTTATCTGAATAAGGTGGTTGTATAAAAATATCGTACTCTTGCTCAAATATTCTCCAATTCTCTGCAATATTCTGATCAAACACAAGTGGTAAGGCCTTTTGAAATCCATCTGCCATATTAACATATACCAGTGACGGGTTTTGCAAATACGCATGAACACATAATCATATGCCAGAAATTTATACCAATATTTGTAACTTTGCCCAATAGCACAATAAGCTTTTGTGTAACTGAACTTTGTGAAATAAGTCTCTCGGGTACTGTAATACTCTTAAATTCACTGTATTGCAAGAAATCACTTCTTATCAGTATAAGAAGTATATCAAATAACTACACAATGCAAGCCTCTCTGTAACTGAGCTTTGCAAAATAAGTCTCTCGGGCACTGTAATACTTTTGATTCTACTGTCTTGCAAAAGTAATTTATCATCACTCTAAGAAACATTTAAAATAACTGCACAATGCGAATGAATTGGGCAAGAGAAGCTCAGAGTCAATAACATTTCGAAGTAATGGCACTTTGCGAATAAACTGTACACAGCACACTGAAATTTCCCCAAAAAAAGTTTCTTTACAGTACAAGAAACACTCTGTAATGGCAACACTTTGTGAATAGACACACCCAGCACAAGAAACTTTTCAAAATGGCTACACTTTGACCGTATTTCACAAAATAGTTGCACTTTGCACACATATAAACTCTTCGGAATACATACACCATAATAAGCACACTCTGTAAGCACTTTTACACACTTTGAGACACTTCAAATAACTCTAGTTATGTCCTTAATACAATACTAAGTCATAATTATGTCAAAACACAGCACTTTGCCAAAACATATGCAGTCGCCTTGCTTTATTTATGCTTAATGTGCTCTTTTTTGCCCTTATTATATTTGTTTTGCTCGTTTAATCTCTCTCCATGTCCATTGTACTTTTCTTGTGCTCATTATACTCTAAATATGCCCATTTTGCCTTAAACATGCTTGTTTTGCTTTTAAACATACTCGTTTTGCTTTTCTGATAATTGTTTTGTCAAATATCTTAATTTCAAACATTTCACTTAATTAATAAACCTTTCCTGCCTCCCGCTTGTTTCATAATGTGGTTTGCGCCCTTGTAATGCTCCATTTTATCTTTTTTTATAAAATAAGCTGTTCATGTGACTTTTCATTATCTTTGATTCTTTTTTGGCTCTTTCTCCTGCTCGTTTCTCTTAGTTTACGTTCACTGTCATCTCTGTACCTCATGGCTCCAAATATCATTCTCTGTGATCCCAGTTCTGACACCATGTCACTCTCCTACTTTGGACACAATAGAAGAGTCTTCATGAGTTCTATTCAAATAGCTTTATTATACACAAATGCATCACAATAGAAGTTAACTGACTTTAACGGAAGTAACTTATATGCAAACTAACTACTGCAGTCATACATGGTCACTCTCTGGCTGCATTCTCAAAATGGCACTTGCCTGGTGTTTATATATATATATATATATATGCATGTTCAGTCCTTGATATGCTTTTAAAGACATAGCACATGCCCTCTGATCTACAAGGAGGTAACTCTCACAGACTCAGGGAGAACATGCAGGATCTACAAATATAGTAACTTGAGGTCAGGAATGAACTCTGGACCCTGATGCTGTAACATGGAGTCGATAACCACTTATCTGCTGTGCTTCCCTGTGCTACTCCCTGTCTGGCATTAATGAAGATGCTGCTGAATTATACTTCACAATTGTACTATCATTAATAGGGGAACTATTTTTACTTACTACTGAAGTGCATGCCAATAGGAATGCACATGATGTGTGTCAAGATTGCATGGGGATCATAAATTTGTTAAGAATCAAATATATTTCCATTACAGCAGCTACAGCTGAACGCTGTATTTTGATTAGCACTAACTAACAAGTACTTAATTTACAGTATAACTCATACATAATATAATTAATAACATATCCACCTGGGCATTTCGCAATATTTACAGCATTAAGGGTGTTTTAATACTTAGGGGAATAGGTGCATTAATAAATATTCAGCCTAGCAGTTTGGATTGTTGCTGTATATTAGGCAGATTTTACTTTTAAGAAGAATCTTTGAAGGCTGGGGTAATGGCTTTACATGACTGCTGTTGCCTGAGTGGAGCTTCCCATTAGGCTCAATCTCTTATACATCATGTGAATCCAGTCATTGCAAACAGATGTCTACCTTCTCATGCTGAGAGACTCAGCAGCATTATGAGTTCATTCAGCTCATTCGTCAAGCTGTGCCATCTGCAAGCCCCGTGTACTACGTGGCATGCACAGCAGTGGCTTCATGAGCAGTGAACTTCACTCTTCTTAACCATTGCTTTGCAAAAACAGTATTTCCCTTCAGTAGTCAAATAACCGATTTTCTTACAAGGTATGACATTATTAAATAATTAAATAAAATACATTTACATACAATATCTTTGCCATTTTTCTTTTTCCATTTTCAATCAATGTTTGGGACCCCGTCAGCTGTCCTACATTTTTATGGCCCTACAGACTCCTTTGTTCATTTCCTTACAGCTTCTCACTGATTTTGTATTATCTGTAGTAGGTTTAGGATGTATCTGGGTTGTTGAAGTTCCCAAAGACGTTGTGTGTTGTCTGAGAATTCTCTCTAAATGGCAAACCTAATCTAAAAAAATGGAGGAAAAAAATCCTCCTTTATATTGGCTATGAATTTCATCATATGACTGCTGACAAAAGGCATGCCATATGCTATTGTAGTTCTAGAAGGCAGGGCTAGGGGGTGGGTGGTGCAATGATTTCCAAGTGGCACGCTAGCCAGCTTACAGTCACTGTACTTCTGAATGCTACACTTTGCATTTCAGCTGGACCACTTTACAAAAGTGAAGCAGTGAGCATAAGGGTGCAGGGTAATTACAAGCATAAAAGTCTAAATGTGCTACACTGTTTTAAGGATAGCTCAGTCAGCAATAATAATAACAAAACTATTTTTTCAGTTAATTTCCCATGTATTTAAATGATTTGTGAGTTAGGTTAAGAGACTAACTTGAGGTAAAAGCAAGTAAATACTTATAAATCACTGTGACTTGCTGGCAGCAGTATGACTGCAAAAAAAGTGGGGGGCATTTCTGGGGATATCACAAACATTAATTTTTCGTAGAACTGAGATGATTATTTCTTGCTTTTTCATATCAGTGGTACAGAAACTGTTGGCAACATATTAAAATTAGGAATGCTGATGCACACAGTTTTGTAAATGTCAGAGAATCTATAGCTAATTCATTCTAGAAACAGTGCACCCTTGAACAATGACATCATAGCTGTGTTTTGATTTTCAATGTGTAAGTAAGAGGGATAGGGCACGTTAATGTGTATTTTGGCCCCATGTCATGTAAAGATAATTGTGCTGCCAGGCAGCATTAATAATGGACTAAATAGGCGGTACAACAGCAAGGTATCTTTGTTAACAAGCAGCAAATATTTAAATGGCCACACTGTTTAGGACATTGCTTACTTCTGGAAGGATCAACACCACAGATGCAGTTAGCATCCTCTATTGTATTTGTGCGGTCAGAGGGTCTTCTACAACATGAGGGACTGGCTAACAAACAGCTGAAATTTAACTTGTAACACTGTTTTGGAGGAGGGCTAATTTCTAGAAAGAGCAGCTCTAAACATACAGCTGTAATTGAGTACCTTAGCTGGAAAAGGGTCTGCTATATGAGACAACTGGTTGTAGCAGTGATATTAAGAAGCTCAGTTGCATGTCTGTCATTATAGGCGACAGTAGGTTGGTACCTAAAGCTGCTGATTTCCTCAACCTTCCCAGTGGCAAGTGTGGCGGTTTTTCCATTTGCCTAGGCATGTTTTAGTATGTGCTGAAAAGCATCACCTTGTTTTAAGCTGTATACATCTCTGAGTGTTCCTCCAAGACTGAGTGTATAAACATCTGCTTCAAAGGTCCACAATAACATGATCTAATGCCAGGAGCATAGTATATCTGTTGAATTTAATACTAAAAGGAACTACATTTGTTCAGCACGCAGAACATCAAGCTGCTTCTTCTCCAGTTCCTCCTCCTTACAATAATGAGCAAGGATTTTACCAGAGAGGTAGGGGGAAAAAAGTTAACCTTAAATCCGCTTATTACTCCTACAGAGTATACCAGACTCTAACACTTAGTTATAATTTATATAACAGAAAGATCCCATCCACCAGCACACCTTCCAGGAGTACAGCTACTCACTCTCAGCTGTCCACAGTTTCACAGAAAGGCCAGATTTTTATCTAATATTTGGTCTGCCCCTCATAAAATTTGTAGTTTTCTGGCAAATCATTGAAAATTACAGACATGAAATAATGACATATATTTGGTTTCAGGCTTCATATCCTTCAAAAAGTGCATGCTAATGCTATACCTGTTATTCTATAGGTAGTTACTTATAGCGTAGATTCACAGTTGTCCCTAAGCACTGTCTGGTTAAGTGACTTCCTCAAGGTCACACAGTAGGCAAAAAACAGCTGAGGGAATCAAACAATGTCCCACAGGATCTACACATCTCAGCCTTAACCCCCTGTGCCAACTACCATCGCAAAAGCAATATTTAAAACCTGTCACTGATTTGGGACCTTTGTTCCCAACCCATTATATTTGGCTTTGTTCAGAATTCTTTTGCTAAGAGATTGATAGGTATGCAGCTAATGTATCGCAGCTAGGAAATGAAGTGCTTATGATTTTTAACTGTTGCTGCGGTAGCGTTGTCACCTCACAGTTAGACATTGCCCATTCGATTCTCAGAGCGTCTTCTGTGTGTCGACATGCGTGAATGGGCATTCCTTCGTTGAAGGTTGTGCATTAGGCCCGGCAAGCCAGCACGTGAAAGTCTACTGCCAATCATTAGCGGACCGGAGTTCCGCTGTGACGACCCCTAACTGGGAAAAGACGAAAGACACAAAAAAAAAAAAAAAAAAAAATTAAATCTGGAATCTTATCCCCAGGTCCACAAGATCACCAGTCATTAGATTAGAAAGGCATCTTCCATGATTTAAGAACGGGATGCTAATGAGTGAGCTGATTATTACAAACTCATTCCTACTCGCCAACTTCCTTCCCCACTCGCCTTTGAAAAATATACTTATAGCCAGCAAAATAGCATGTCACCTGTGCTACTGATTTCATTATAGCATTTTTCTGCATTCATGAACATTAAACATTGCAGTGATTTGCCAAAACAGGAAACAGCTTTAAGATCTTTCTTGCAATTACAGTAAATCTGTTTTAGCACCATACTTGTATACAAAATATATGTTTCTTTTTTGTTTAATTTCTCCAAATGCTTAGTTTTTATTTTTTGCACATATCTTGATGGGAATGGACCCCATTCCTAAGTCAAGGCATAATAAAAGTTCAGTTGCTTCAGTCTTTAATGTTCAGAGGAGTATAATCAGTTTACTATTAACAGTAGACCCTACTTTCCTAAATAATTTTTCATAGGCAATTCAAGTGGCGTGGTATATGAGATGAAGTGTGGACATAGGCTAAGTAGGTAGTATGTTGGTCAGATGAAGTGATGGGCTAAAGTTAAGATGTTTGCACCTTTAGTTCAGTAGCAATGAGTTTGAAAGAAAAGCACGAATGAAATGTATCTCATTTCAGATCGAGTGTGTTAGAATATTCTAGAATGCCCAGAAGTGAAAAGAAGTTATTTCAGCTATGTTTCATAGTTTAATTCAACTGTAAGCAGTCTTCATTGATCTTAAGTATTGCAGAGTCTATAAGTCCACATTTATATATATTTATCCCTATAAAATTGTCCAGCAATTTTTTTGAAGCTGGACACCGAACAAGAATTTCTGACACAAACAGGTATACCATTCTACAACTTAGGAATCCTTTGACTTATAAACCTATCTGTTGCCTGTTCAATTTCTGTTTATTATGTATTTAGGACCATGGTCCCTTATATTAGGTTCATAGATTCACAGAAGTTTACTAGGCTAATGGCCCAGTGGCCCTTACAAGCCTAGCCATATTCATCCCAAGTTGCCCCAATTGTCGATGGTTAGGTGAGTGAAATTCGCAGAGGTAAGGGTCTATGGTAGTTAATAATGACTTCCTCTATCCAAGAGGGACATGGGTGCCACCCCAGGGGTGAATTTATGGTCACCCATCCATTGATCTAGGTTGCGTTTGAAGAGGGTGAGAGAGGTGCTCTGTTTTACGTGAATTGGAAGCTTGTTCCAGAGAAGTAGCAGTGTCTGGTAGATGTATCTATGTCCCTAGCATGACCTGTTTATGTGAGATGCTAGGTTAAGATCCCCAGAGCGAGTAACCCACATGCAGTTTGATTTATGAATGTAGCATTTCATCAGAGTCAGGTCAGAGACTGCTCTGTAAGCCATGCACAGGTCACCCCTTAGCAACCTGTAGAAGACAGAATACAGTGACAAGGCTTTCAGTCTTTCCATGTAAGATCTGTTTTGTGTACCCTGTAATTTCTTGGTGAGAAACCTCTGTGGTCCCACCAATTATTGCAGGTGTCTGGTCAGGTACATGCAAAAGAGAGCATTGCACTCAATTATTGGTCTGATGAGGGTCGAGTATAATGGAATTATGACATCCTTAGATCTAGGTGTTATGCCTTTACTTATAGGATATGCCACCCACATAGAATGATTTCCTTACTACTGTGGATATGTGGTGGTCAAAGATCGGGAACCTATCAACCTGAGTACCCAGATCACATACCACTGGGTCTCCACTTAGGGGGATGGTGTCTATGGATGTCAGCTTTCTGAAAGAGAGTAATAATGTTTTTTTTTTTTGCATTAAGCATTAACCCATGGCTTTGGCACCAATCATTTGTCTGCATTAACCCTGTCTGCAGTATATTAATATCACTGGGGGACTCAATGATTGCTCCCAATTGGCAATTGTCAGCTAACTTCATCAGCCTCAGGCTGTCCAAGTTTGCCTGGACTTCTTAGAAATACATTTTGAACATTAAGGGGCCCAGCACAGAACCCTTTGGTACACCACTGGTGACTGGTCTTTGGTAGAAGTGAAGTCACCCACTTTGACAGTATGTGTCCTGTCGGTGAGCTAGTTAGCTACCCATCTGGCAATGTAGGGATTAATTCCCAACTGGAAGAGTTTCTCTATAATACTTGAGTGGGGGGTTGTGCCAAATGCCTTTGTTAGGTCAGGATAGGTGATATGCACTGCCTTTCCTTCATTCAGGCCCTTGGTGTCTTTCTCAAGGAAAGTCAACCATGTTTAACAGGCATAATCAACCTTTAACGAATCCTAACTGGGATGGATCCAGAGTTTGGAGACTACCTATGTCTTTATTAGTAAGGTACATGATGTTTCTTTCCATGGCCTTGCAGATGAGGGCTAGTCAAGCTTATGGGCCTGTAATTCCCAAGGTCAGTTGATGGTCCCCCTTTGTGCAGAGGGATTACTGTTGCTGTCCTCCATTCTTCTGGAACATAGTCATTTTGAAGGCAGTGTTTAAACAGGGATCCAAGCAGGTCTACTAGGTCATGTTTTAAGTTGTTTAAAAGGCAACCTGGGATATTGTCTGGTCCCACTGATGCCAAGTTTTTGGCCTTGGAGAATGCTGAGATCACCTGCTCTCTTGAGATAATAGGCTGAGGAATGGTGGCAGGCACATTTTGGGGGTAACTGGAAGGGACGGGGGATGAAGTTTGCTCCAATATGTCAGCTAGCAGGTTGGCTATTACCTCTGGTTGAGTATGGATGGTTCCATCCACAACTAGTTCTGTGTATGGCTGAATATTCCCTTTTAGATTTCAGATGTAGCTAAAGAATGCCTTGTGATTATCATTAGCTCAGGAGGTCATTTTTGCTTCATAATTAGCTTTAAAGGACTTCACACGATATTTCATTTGTTAGTTTAAGCTAGAGAGGGATTTCTTCCTCTGCTGAGCCAGTTCCCTCTTGTTCTTGGACATTAGTTTCTTTCTCTTGTTGTATAGCCTGTTTATAATAGGGGTCCACCAGGGTGGCTTGTTTTTTGATAAGACCTTGTTATAATTCAGTCAGGTACAGCCAATTCTATACAACTGCTAAAGTGGTTATACAGGACATTGGTGTACACCTCTGCATAAGAGTTCATGTTATCTGCATTTGAGGGGGCTTTGAAACTTCTTATACCATCACTTTGTAGAAGGTAGTTTGTCTTTGAAAAATTCTTAAGCATTTTTGAGTTTGATGAGGTATCTGGTCTTATATTTACATCAAATGAGACAGATTTATTGTCCGATCTTTCCAGGGAGGACATCACATGTGGGGTGCAATGCTCTCCCATGTTAGTGAGTACTATGTCCAGGACATTTGAGCCTCTTGTGGATGTGCTGACTAGCTGTTCCAGAGCATTTGCATTGACAAACTCAAAGAACCTGTAAGCCAGCAAGTTTGTGGTCATTCGTGTATGTTTCCCAGTCGATGGTAGGATAACTAAAATCACCCATGAGTAAGGTGTTGAGTTGTATATCAAGTGACTCTAGTAAGTCCAAGTACGCAGTATGCTTTTCCTGTTTCACTGTGGGGGACCTATAGCTAACTATGATGTGGTAGGGTGCTTTTCCTATAATTAATCAGGCATGGAGTAGCTCAAGAGAGTCATACTGTTTGACCAGTCTCGAGGTGTACTTATCCTTAATGAAGATGGATACACCTCCTCCTTTGGTTCTTTCTTGTTCAGTTTGTGGTCTGAATATATGGAAGGCATTGTGGCCCTGCATGGTTCTGCACCTTTGGACCATGTCTTAGTTACTGCATAGATGTCAGCATCTTGCAAATTGAGGAGTGCTTCCAGGAAGTGGAATTTCATTTTAGACTCCTAGCATTAAGCAGCAGTACCTTAAGTTTATCTAGGGAGGATTTTGTTATGTTGGGAGGATGGTTATTTTGACATGGCCTAAAAAAGGCACAATAAGAGTGGCTAATGTCTTTTCCATTATCTGAAAGCCTAGAGGAGACAGGTGCAGACCATCTCTGGCAAAGCAGCATGGCCTCTTCATAGGTTCATAGGTAGGTACTAGGCTATCAGCCCTATGGCCTATATAAGCCTAGTCTTAAAGATTCCGTGGCTTTCGACATCCCAAAAAATTATTTTCCTGTGCTCCTGTCAAGCAGAGCCACAGACGTGATCCCCATGGTGAATTTCCTATTTCCCATCCTGTCGTCAATATTTTTCTTAAAGATGGCTAATGAGGTGCTCTGTTGACATGAATGGGCAGTCTGTTCCAGAATATGGGAAGTCACTGGGACAGGAAACTATCCCTCCAGCATGTTTTGTTTATTGTGGTGACAAGGTTTAGGTCCCTGGAGCATGTGGTTCAGAGGAATTGTGATTTCTTTAAATGTAGCATGTCCAACAGCTCTGGGTTTGACATGGCTTTGTATGTTAGACAGAGATTGCCTCTGAGTAGGCCATATGCAATGGAGTAGAGCTGGAGTTTTGTGAGATGGTCTGCATAGGGCATCTGTTTGAGCCCAGTGATCCTCTTTGTGAGGTATTTCTGCAGCCTTTCCAGTTGTTGTAAATGTCTTGTGCGGTACATACCAAATGGGGTGTTGTACTCTATAATAGGTCTAATGAGGGATGAGTAGAGAAAAACAATGACCTCCTTTTTTTCTGGATGAGAAACCTTTTTGTGATGAGGTGTGCCATGTAGAAGGATTCCCTGGCTACTGTGGTGATGTGGTTAGCAAAGGAGAGACTACTGTCCACCTGTGTCCCTAGGTCTATAATCACACTTTTGGTGTTAAGTGGACTACCACCTATGTGGTAGTTCATGGGCACAGGGTTTTTCCCAAAGGGAATGACTATGCATTTTGGCATTTTTTGGCATTGAGCTTGAGGCCATGGCGTTGACACCAGGCATCTGTCTGAGTGAGGCACTTTTGTACAATGCCTACATCATCTGAGGATGCAATAATGGCTCCCAGTTTGCAGTCATCTGCGAACTTTGTTGGCCATAGACCCTCTGTGTTGGCCTGAACTTCAAAGAGGTAGATGCCAAACAGGAGGGGCCTCAGGACTGAACCCTGTGGTTGTCCACTTGTCACTGGTCTGGAGTTAGATTTGGAGTCTGCTACTTTCACAGTGTGGGTTCTGTCAGTGAGCCAGTTGGCAACCTATCACGTGACATAGGGATTTATGCCCAGTTTAGTGAGTTTATCTATGATTCCAGAGTGGGGGATGGTGTTGAAGGCCTTGGCGAGGTCTAGACAGGCTTACCCTCGTCCATGGCTCTGGTGACTACCTCAAAGAAGTCAATCAGGTTTAGGAGACATGATCTACCTTTCACTGGGTGGGGTCCAGAGTTTGAAGGTTACCTATGTCTTTGTTTATAAGTTCCATGATGATACATTCCATGGCCTTGCATATCAGGCTTGTCAGGCTAATGGGGTGGTAGTTCCCAGAATCCATGGTGGATCCCCCTTGTGAAGTGGGATAACTGTAGCTGTGCCCCATTCAGTAGGCACAAAGCCTGAAATGAGTAGATGAATGAACGGGTCTATATTACATAAACGAAGTTGCAGAACTTCGAGTACCATATGGTCGACACCATATGATCGAAGTTCTGAAACTTTGAAACTATAAAAAAAAACTCCTAAACAAACAAAACTAAATGCTTTAAGCAGGGGGAAAGCCCCACTGCACTCCCCATGTGGGGGGATGCACCCCCATCCCCCACTACTTAAATATACCAACCCCGAGATCATGCTACAGTGTTGGAAAGGGAAATCTTCCCTTTCCGTACCATTCTCCATCAAAGTGCGATCTCTGAGTTGGTATATTTAAGTAGCGGGGGGTGTGGGGGGTGCAGGGGAGCTTGCCCCCCCCCTGCTAAAACACTTTAAATTAACTTACTTTGTTTTTTTTTTTTGCTTTTTTTATAGTTTTGAAGTTTCAGAACTTCAATCATATGGTGTCGACCATATGGTATTCGAAGTTCTGAAACTTCGTTTATGTAATATAGACCCTGATTGAACATGGTACTTAGGTGGGGTGCTAGTTCATTTTGTAGTTCATGCAGAACACAGCCCAGAATGGTGTCTGGTCCCATGGATGCTGTATTCATGGCTTTGGAGAGTGTGGTTTTACCTGTCCATACATTCAGACCATGTTTTTCCAGGTTGACAGATATTGAATCCCCTTGGACTGACACCAAAAGGTAAGCCAATTGTTAAAGTCAATCATTTTTTGTTTGTACTGTTTCATCATCTTTGGAGAAGGTAGGATACTTCAGGCTGGGCTTATACCTGCCTGTGATACATAATCTGAAAGGTCAGACATGTCTCTCTTCATATAGTCCAGTGAGATACATCTCAAGTCATTCACCCCACATGGACTATGATGGAGTCATATCAGTACTCATGGTTGAGTGAACTGAGAGCTTGAGTGACTTGATGGATCCTGGCACCTGACAGGCAGCTAACCATAACCCACTCCTTATCCAGCCTGGTGAGGAGACCATCTGTGTATCTCACAATGGAGTCACTTATGACCAATGCATTAGGTTTTGTTGTGTTATGCCTTAGGGACTTATTTTTGAGACACTGATGTGTGTGTTATTATGTGCTCTGGTTGTTTTTTGCATTGTTACATGTGTAAGTGGTTTCCATTTGTGAGGCCTCTGATCTTTTGAGAAATTACTAGTGAGTACCTCCACATATGTGGGTTTATGTGTTATATCATTATTTAGTGTAGCAAGTGTGTGTGTGTGTGTGTGTGTGTGTGTGTGTGTGTGTGTGTGTGTGTGTGTGTGTGTGTGTGTGTACTGACAATCTGTTTGACATTCAGTTTTTCCTTATGTGAGAGTCTTGCCTCCAATTTCATAATGTAACTACATCTCTCACATAAAGTATTTTTTTTTGTTTCAGGAATGAGTGGTTGTCAGTATACATGAGACAAGTGCTACATTGCCTCCGGATGTCCATGTCTATCAGGCTGGCCAGAGAGATGATTGAAAACTTCTGATCCATGATAGCAGTCTCTTACTGTATGTTTTATTAGGGAAGAGAATGGGTTAATTTGACAAAACTGTGCTGGTAGCACCAAGACTACAAGATGGACCTGTACTTTGTGTAGGCTAAGGTTGATCAATAAGGCAACACTGCTCAGTGTGCAACTGAGTTACTCCTAGAGCAGCAAAAAAGCTTCGAAGGATTTCACAGACTGCTCTTTAGGGAAAAACTGAGCTTCTAGGTTTTTCTGTCTATACAGTGCACTGCTAACTGCCACTGAGTGAAGAGCAGCACCTCACAAATGTCAGGCTTAAATACGAGCACAGAGAAACAAGTTTTAAACTAACTACCAATCAGGAAAGCACACACTAAACCTTTCACCAGCAATCCCCAACTCAGACAGGTTACATCAGCAGATGTCTGCCACAAGAGTGCAGAAAAATACCTTCTTAATGTAGAATAGCTGGTTTGGAACCCAAGTGGAACAAGACCACACAAACTGCCTACAACAGCCCTACAACTAACAGATACAGTGTGAAACAGTCCAATTAACTACTTAAAGCAGCAATAGACAGCACATTTTTTTTTGCTATAAAGTACATAAATAACAGCAAATAGCTTAAGAAACTGCTAAAGGACAGTCAAAGTATATAAGAGAAGTGCAAAACAATGCTTATTTTTGTGTTTTCAGTAGTGGATTGCTCCAGGTGAAAGCAGATTCTAACCAATCAGTAGCCAAACAACAAGCAGCTCTGAGTATCTCTGACAAAGCCTGTGCAAATGCAAGGCTGAAATAAGAGCAAAGAGAAACAAGTTTTAAGCTAACTACCAACCAGGAAAGCACACAATAAGCCTTCCACCAGCAATACCCAATTCAGACAAGTTAGATCAGCACACTTCTGCCACGAGGGTGCAAAAAAACAAACTGCTGAAGTACAGTTGCAGTATATAAGAGAAGTACAAAAAATACTTGGAGCCCTTTTGTGTGTTTTCCAGCTCATATAAACCAGGTAAACACCTACTGCCACTAGGTGAATAATCCCAGTCCTCGTAAAATAAAAGCACAGTAAATGAGTGTCCAGACTGGAATGTGGCCACAAACAAACTTAAAATCTATGAAATGCTAGCACAAACAAAGATACGGTTACAGCAGTGTACTTTAAAATGGCTTATAAAAGTGTGATTATTCAATAAATGTACTTTGCTTTATATAGTTGAGCCAAGAGTCACTCAATTGTACAGGATTTTAAAGGCACTAAAAAAGATAAACTGATTAATAAATCCTCCATGCAGAAACCTCAAGTGTTTCCCCAACCTAAACATGTCAGGCTACCTCCCAGTGCACTAGATGGAAAATCCACTGACCTCTTGATGCAAAAGCAAGTGCTTACTAGAGTGTTAAAATATGCTATTTTATCCAACAGCTAACTAGATAATGAATTCTGATCATGTAATTCAGTAGAACAGACAACGAGAGGCAAATGTACTTTTTCTATATAAGCACCAGGAAAGGTAAATAAATAATGCACTATATCAACAGCCGTGTAGAAAGAGAAAAGCATATTAAGCTCAATTTACAGTAGGGACAGGCAACTTAAAATCACCTGGCTTAAAAAGCAGATCACCAAAGGACAGGGTGGGTGGGAAAAACTAGCAGTGCTTCAGTTTATGCAGGCTTGAAATCTTTTCAGCAAAAGACAAAGGCCCAGAAATTCACTGCGTATTTAAGGATCACTTGAGAGACAATTAACTAATGAAAAAATATGTCAATTGTACAGCCTAGATAATTTAAGTATCCATCTCTCGTGTAGAACAAAAACACTAGCCCAAGCAGATTTCTTAAAGCAGAAAACAAAATGAAGTGGGTAAAACAAAGCAGCTCTATCAGATACAGAATATTCTATAACCTTTATTATGTGCAGATCAAACAAAATTTATGTTAAAATACAATAGATTATGGACAGATGGATGGAACAATGAACATAAATGAAAATATTAATGTTACAATAGTTTTAAATGTGTATATGTATATTTTATGTGACTGATTTGTTATGTAAAACTTGATTTGCATTGCCAAAATTTGCTTTCTTAGGGATAGATTCATATTATGTGTATTTATTGAGTCAATTAAATTCATATATTTAGATAGATTTTCTTATTGTTTGTATGCTACACTTTGCAGCTTAACGAGTCCTCATTACATCAGTATTAATCATTTATTTATTTATTTATTCATATTTGATTACTGGTAAAGTACGACTGGGTAGAAGCCCAATTTCAGCAGACACCTGGGGAGAAAGCTTCAAAGTATTAGAAAACATTTTAAGATAGACTTTGGAGTGATTAAGTATCATTTTTCTGCATATTTTGCTGCCTTTAGCTAATTCCACCTAAAACGCTGATTTTTTTAGAGTTTCTGTGATTTAAAAAGCTTGTTTCAGCTACATATTGTACTTATTTTACTGCTTGCACTTTAACAAAGTCATTTTTGTGTTTAAATTACCTGTTTAACTGTTGTAGGCTACACACAAGTGTGATAGCCATTTATGTGCATTTAAAGTGTTTTTTTATTGTATCTGCTTTATTTTCTGAAAAAAACAAAAAATATACCTGTTTTCCCGCCTTTCTAAGCTAGTATAGTCCAGTTTTCAGGTTAGTGCTGAATTCAGGGCTGTGTTACAAGTTTCTGTGTTTGCCCATACCTTACTTGGATAGAAGGAAGTTTCTCTGTTCACCTGTGAGAAAGGGGAGCTTTGAGCAGCCTATCTGTCCCTGGAGGAGTGGTTTCAGCCCAGAAATTAGTGGTTTATTGGCCATTTTGGGCTAATTTCTATCTCTTTCATTTCCCTGCTATAAAACCCGCATTAGCACAGTTTTGCGAGCTGGGTAGCGCCAGTTAGCTAGGGTAAAACTATTCCCGGCTCCACAAAGTCTACTCTTCAATTTTTCCCTTGGAACTAGACAAACTTTCAACTTAATCACTTAAACCTTTCACTTCTCAGCCCAGCACTTGCTCAAAACTCATTGCAAGCACTAATAAACCTTAGCACTAGACCCCCCCCCCTGTACTGTAGAGAAGGGCAAGGCTCTCTATTCGACCTTACCAGTCAATCAGTAAAACAGCTCACTGTACCTATCCAGGCATGTCCAAAGGGCAGTTTCAGGTGTACTCTCTGGTCCAACTGGTGAATCTGGGCATTTTGCGGCAATGTTACAACTGTCTCATGTACACAGACAACCCTCTCCTCCTACCACCAAACACTAATACATGTGAGAGATGCAATTATACAGCCAAACTGGAGGCTAAGCTCTCTCAACCCAAGACTGGATCAGACAGTCAAGAGGAGAAGGGAATTACTTGCATCACACCACCAGTCTCACATAGACCTATGAAACCAGCACCGTCAAAAACACACATAAATACACAAAAACATACTTGAAGGCTCTAAATAAAAATCTGCAAAAGCAACAGAGACCGCCAAAGTAGACATCCAATCAACCTCCACCCCCCAACACAAACCATGAAACACATACTTCACAAAACCAGTGTGCCACACAATCACAGCATTTAAGGCAAAATAACATACCCAACACACTAGTAATAGGTGACTCTATAGTCAGGCACACTGATGTCCCACTCACTAGGCTGAACAAGGAGAAGGTTACTGTTAGCTGCCTGTCGGGTGCCAGGATCTGCCACATAACACAAGCACTCAGGTCACTCCAGAACCAGTACAAATATGACTCTGTCATTGTCCATGTTGGTGTGAATGACCTGAGCCGTACCTCCCTGGACTACACGAAAAGAGACATGAAAGAGCTCTCTGATCATGTAGCCCAGGCTGGTATGACCCTGACCCTGAGTAGCATCCTGCCCTCACCAAGAAAGATACCACAGTATAAAGAAAAAATTATCAATTTCAACAATTGGCTAAGCTTCTGGTGTCATTCAAAGGTGATCCAGTGTCTGTCATCCTGGGATGACATGCTCGACAAGCCACACTGCTTCACTAGAGACAGCTTGCACCTGTCACCCTTAGGCTTTTGAATCCTGGCCAATGCTCTTGCCACCCCCATAGTACCTTTTTTAGGCAAGGCTCAAAAGACAAACCTACTGCCGTAAATAGCACAAGTAACAAAAAACTGATGGTAATGCTACTCAATGCCAGAAGTCTAAACCTCAAAATGCATGCACTCAAGGCACTCCTCAGTATGGAGAAAATCGATATATGTGGAGTAACAGAAACCTGGCTTAAGGCTCCAGGGAGCACCCCAGCACTCCCAGACGACAACTCATACCATACATTTTGGCCACAAAACCAGGAACGAAATACAAAAGGCGGGGGTGTATCCATCTTCATCAAGGATACCCACACCTCCAGGTTAGTGGCACAGCATGATGCTTCAGAGATCATCCACGTGCAACTAGCAACGGGCAGAACTGCAATTCAAATTGTAGCTTGCTACAGATCACCCACCATGTCCCAGGACCCCCAGTCCCCATTTCTGTGAACACTGGGAAACATAAAGGTCCTACCAAGCACCCTGATATTGGGCGATTTCAATTACCCAAACATTAACTGGGAGAACTACTCTAGTACTAACTCCCTTGCCCAACAATTCCAAGAATTTATAAACTCAAATGCCCTGGATCAACTGGTCAACACCCCCACAAGAGGTAACAACATATTGGACTTGGTCATCACCAACATGAGCGACCGGTGTTCCACACTGGAGGTCAACCCCTCACTGGTTAGATCTGACCATAAACTAATCACTCTGGATATCCACATTCCGCCCCCACCCCCGGTCAAAGAAACCACCATCAAAAACTTTTCAAATGCAAACCACTATACTTAAGACCAAGGTGGAAAGTTTCAAATCCCCCATGCTAAAGGATAATGCTGCCCAATCTGCAAAATCCTTTACTAATGCACTCTAGAGGCACCTACAAGAATGCATGGATCATGCTATCCCAAGCAAAACTAAGACTCATTCCTCCAAGAAAAGGAAACCAATCTGGTGGATCCCTGCCATAAACAAGCTGTACAATAGAAGGAGGAAACTAGTACAGAAAAGAGTAAAATCCCAAGAGGGGAAGACATCCCTGATCAGTATCAGCAAGAAACTATGATCCCTTATAAAATCATCCAAGGCTAGCTTCGAAAGAAAAATTGCCAAGGACTCCAAAGATAACCACAAGGCATTCTTTAGCTATGTCAAGAATCTAGGTAGCAATTCCCAGATCTGCTCAGAGTTAGTGCAGAATGGCACAAAATACAGTGAACCAACTGATATCGCCAACATCCTTGGCAGACAGGTTCAGTGCAAACTTCACCCCCCTCTCACCCCCAAAAAATCCCATAACCATACCAGAAGAATATAGTGCCCCTGAAATCACAGACACTCAGGTTAAAACAGCCCTCTCCAAAGCCAAAAACACAGGATCAATGGGACCGGATGGTATCCCAGGCTGCATCCTACATGAGCTCAAAGATGAACTAACCCCTCACCTAAACACACTGTTCAAACTCAGCCTCTCCACAGGCTACATGCCCATAGAGTGGCACACAGCAACAGTTATTCCACTCCACAAAGGTGGAGCCACAACAGACCCCAGGAACTATCACCCTATAAGCCTGACTAGCTTGGTCTGCAAGGCTATAGAGCGCATCATCATGGATCTCATTAACAGAGACATTGGGAGCCTCCAAACACTGAACTCTACCTAGTTCAGCTTTATTAAGGGCAAATCATGCCTCCTAAACCTGGTGGACTTCTCTGAGACAGTTACCAAGGCTATAGACAAGGGAAAGGTGGTCCACACAGCCTACCTAGACCTCACAAAGGCCTTCAACACCATTCCCCATTCTGGTATTATAGACAAGCTCACCAGCCTGAACGTAAACCTCTATGTCATGAGATGGGTTGCCAACTGGCTCACGGACAGAACCCACATGGTAAGAGTTGTGGGAGCTAGGTCTGACTCTAAACCAGTTACAAGTGGCATTCCCCAGGGCTCAGTCCTAGGACCCCTCCTGTTCGGCATATACTTCTCAGAGGTACAGGCATGCACAGGAGGACTATGGCTGACCAAGTTTGCAGACGACTGCAAACTAGGGGCTATAATTGACTCTCCAGTTGACACAGACATCCTCCAAAAGGGTCTCACTGAGACAGATACCTGGTGTCAAATCCATGGCCTCAAGCTAAATGCCAAAAAGTGCATAGTCATCCCCTTTGGAAAAAACAAAGTACCCACAAATTACCACATAGGTGGTAGCCCCTTAAATACGGAAGACGAAATAAGGGATCTGGGGATCCAAGTAGATAGTAATCTCTCCTTTGATAACCACATTGCCAAAGTGGTTAGAAAATCCTTCTATGTGGCCCACCTAATCAGAAAAGGGTTTGCATCCAGATCAAAAGAGGTCATTGTGCCCCTCTACGCATCACTCATCAGACCCATCATAGAGTACAATGCCCCATTTGGGATGTACCTTACAAGACACCTGCAACAGCTGGAAAGACCACAGAAGTACCTCACCAAGAGGATCACTGGCCTCAAACAGATGCCCTATGCAGCTCAACTGAAGAAACTCCAGCTGCACTCAGTTGCATATCACAGAGGTGATCTCTGCCTGACATACAAGGCTATGTCCAACCCAGAATTAATGGACATGCTCCACCTAAAGAAAACCATATCCCCTCGAGCCACATGCTCTAGGGATCTAAACCTCACTACAACAATAAATAGTACATGCTGGAGGGATAAGTTCCTGTCCCAGAGACTTCCCATGCTCTGGAACAAGATTCCAATCTACATTAGGCAGAGATCCTCACTAACTTTCTTCAAGAGAAACCTTGACGAGTAGATGGGAAACAGGAAGTTTACCCCAGGGATCACTTCAGTGACTCTGCTGGACAGAGGCACAGGGAACTAATCTAAGGGGGTGGGGAAAGCCAACACATTCCGGCTAGGCTTATAAATTCCTTTGGGCAGATAAACTAGTACCTACCTATGAACCTATAAGAACAATCATTTTACAATCTTCAAAAGTAAAACAAAAACATCTGCAGTTTAAATAATTATAACAAATAAGACAATTTAAAAACAGTGGTTAAGAATCAGTAAAACTTATATGACAATCATTTAATATTTAGAGAAATTTTAGACAGTTTATAGAGAAATTAAAGGTTAGTTAGTCTAATACAAACAGAAATTGCAATACGAAATGAGGGAAAAACAGGCTTATGGAATACACAAATAGAAAGTCAGGGAAGAGAATTTGACAGAAGTAAAGAAGTAAGGGAAGAAGGGAGATTAAGGAGGTATAAGGAATAAAAAGGTACTCATTCATATTTAAGGATATAATTTATCCTGGTTTTGAGCAAGAACAGAGACAGATTTTAGATAGGAAGTCTTTCAGAGTGATTTTGAAGGCTAGGAGGAGGGTATTAACAGTGAGTTAGAGACTATAAGGATGCTGGCTAATGACAGACATCAAAGCCTGAATGTGAGTGTGGAAATCATTAAATCTCCTAAGCTATTTACCTAAGTAAAAAGGTAAAAAGGGCATACACACAAGCCACTCAGAAAAAAACTGTAAGCAAGAGGCTTCACTTTGTCATATCTTAAACCTGGTGTAGTGGAGACCCATGCAATATATGCAAATAACCTCTAAAGGAGTCAGTGATATGATAGCACTATTTTTTTTCTCTTCAGTTAATTTCCCATGAGTGCTCAGCCTCAAGCTTAGTAATAATTTGAGTCATCAGGTGGTGTGAATGACTTAAGATAAAGATAAAAAAAATGTAAATCCATGTGACTTGTTGGCAGCTGCACAACTGCAAAAAATTATATATATATATATATATCTTGGTCTACTTTTGTTTGTTGAAAGCTCGTTCTTTCGAAAAACAAACATACATTCCCAATTACGTGAAAATGCACTTAATTGAAAGTGCACTTTCGCAAACACCATTCTCCAAACTGGTAATAAAAACAAAAAACACAGTTGGAGATAAGCTAATATACCTGTTTCCCTACTGTAGTGCGATCTCGGAGTTAGTAGATATAAAATAGCGGGGGTGTGGGGGGGGGCAGGGCAAAACTTCTTTTGAAGTGTGTGTTTTTTTGTTTTTATTACCGGTTCAGAGATCCAGTATTCGTGAAAGTGCATTTTAGCGTAATTGGGATCATACTTTTGCTTTTCGAAAGAATGAGCTTTCGACAAACAAAAGTTGACCCATATATATATATATATATATATATATATATATATATATATATATATATATATATACACACACACACACACACACACACACACACACACACACACACACACACACACACACACACACTCCACACATGGAAGGACTGAAGCCTGGCTGCCCAATACCATCACCCAATGTTCAAACTGAGCATATAC
This sequence comes from Protopterus annectens, assembly GCF_019279795.1. Classification (NCBI taxonomy): domain Eukaryota; kingdom Metazoa; phylum Chordata; order Ceratodontiformes; family Protopteridae; genus Protopterus; species Protopterus annectens. Next base: position 1,092,320,866 of record NC_056743.1, on the reverse strand, counting down.
TTCACTCATATAGATAATTCCGTAAAAAGATATTGATATATAAGTGTACATTGTGCAATATGATTATTAATGGGGGGATATACTAAGAATGGGTGAAATGCAGATGTTCACAGTGATAAGAAGATAACAGAGTATGTGATGAAGAAAGACAAATATATAAAGGTGGGTATAAGGTCAGAAAGAGGATGGAAAGAAGAGAAGTGGACAATAGGGTGTAGATGAATGGAAGAAATGTGTGATATAGTGAATATAAAGAAATACAGCGGAGGAGATGAGTAGACTTTCTACATGTTATGTATAATGGCCTGTAGTGATGCAGCTGTACTTTACTTATTTTTGTTGATGTGCTTGAAAATGTGACCTAAATCTTTTTTTTTTTTTTTTTTTAAATAGAGAGTGTATGATTCTGAAAGTGTCAGATCTAGTGCAGAAAAGCTGTGCTTAGTGCAGTGGACATTACATCTAGGAGTAAGTAGTATTGGGTCTGAGTGATCATGGTATCCTAGCGTGCAGGATATGAGTCTAATTGGAAGTTTAGTAACTAAAGTGGGAAAGCTCTTCAAGTGCAAATGTTTGAATAGAAGTGAAACTAGTAACTGATCAGCTCTATGCATGATGGGTAGCCATTTAGAATTTCTGTTTAGCAGTCATGTCCATGCTGTGGGGAAAGGGTCATGAAGCAGCAAATTTTGTTGTCGATGGTTTGAAGAGGCTTCGTGTTTTTGTTTGAGGAAATTGCAATAAGTGGTAAGACATATTCTAGTTGTACTAGTGGAAATTTCCTTAACAATAACTGTTCTTGCAGCACAGAAGAGGAAATTAGAAATTTCCTTGCCCAAAAGAGTATGTAATTAATGTTTAACCTGATTTAAATTATGTGTAATTGAAAGCTCACAGAGTGGTCTAACCAGATGCCTAGATATTTGCAAGAGATGATGATTTTGATTGATTCATTATTGAAAATAACTTTATGTGAAGAGTGTTGTTCATTGGAAATCTTTGGTCTTGTTTCAAAAAAGGATTGATTTCGTTTTTGAGGTGTTGAAAGGAGGAAATTATTACTGATAATGCATCTGGAAAAGATTTGAATGATGGAGGGACTGGGACCTGATATAAATAAGATCATGTCATGATTGGTTCTTGGTAATTGTCACTGTGGAAGTGACACTCCAACCCCATCTGTAAAAACTGGGAAATTGAGAGTGTGGATGGGTGGATTTGTGTATGAGATAAGCAGTAGATGGTGGTAGTCAATATTCCTAAATGTTCTGGTACTGGGGGCTTCTATAATGTGCGTAGCATAGTATTAGCAGTTACTATAACAGTCTACAGAATACTTTGGTTTCAAAGTGCATCACACTACAAGTTTACATTATTCATAGACTTTGCAATGTGACATTATTCTTTTGTTATGGTTTTAACACAGGTATATCATAAGACCTTATAAATACCTGAAAGTGTCATGTGAGTAGTTCTACTTCAAAATTGCTTTTTTGTGTAAATTTTTAGTCCAAAACTCTTAGTGACCATTAAGTCCAATTCACTAACCAGTCATTCAGCTCTTCACCTACCTATGCATTCCACATTGTCCCATGATGAGGTCTCCCCTTTCCAGGGAACGAATAGCCTTGTTGATGACTGCACTTAGGAGGATGAAGCCCATTAACAAGAGCTAATTTAGAGTGTTAAGAACCAATGATTTTTTTTACCCTCCCTTAGTCTTTCAACACGTGTGTGTGCAGTGTGCACAGTACCAGTCTCTAATGTGGAAGAATATGTGCTCAGGTCTTCACATTGTCTGGAAGGACACAAGGACATGAGCAGTGATGAATATGAACAGGAATGTGCGGGACAGACTTCCTGTACTACATTTATAACACAAACAGATTTACTACATTTGCAACACAAATTGACTTCCTTTACTACATTTAAAACACAAACAGACTTCCTGTACTGTATTTATAACACAAAAAGATTTATTGTACTACATTTATAGCACAAACAGACTTCCTGTAGTGCATTTATAAGACAGACAGAATTCTTGTACTTCATTTATAATACAGACTTTCTGCACTACATTTATAACACAGAGCTCCTATACTGCATTTATAACACAAACTGACTTCCTGTACTCCATTTATGACACAAACAAACTTCCTGTACTACATTTATAACACAGACTTCATGTACTACATTTAAAACACAAACAGACTTCCTGTACTGCATTTAAAACACAAACCACAAACAGAATGCCTCTACTACACTTAGAACACAGACTTTCTGTACTTCATTTATAACACAGACTTCTTGTTCTGTATTTAAAACACAAAACACAGACTTCCTGTACTACATTTAAAACACAAACAGACTTCGGGCCGGATTCACAATGGCTTGCACGGAGTCTACGAGTAGAGTAAGACTCCATGCAGCCATCATGTCCAATGAGCGATCCAGGAACAGCCTGTAGGGGCGTGTAAGAGAGCTCCTAAAACGTCTCCTACATGGACAGGGCTGGGATATGCAAATTACCTCACTTGCAGCCGAAAGGCATGCAAATGAGGTAAATTTACGATCCAGAAAGCACAAACCTGTCCGAGTAGGAGACATGTTAGCTGCAGAAATGTACTCAGTTGACAAATGAGTACCGTCCTGCAAATAGCACAATGGAGCCTTGTCAGCTCCAAATAAAGGTTGCATATGGTTGAGGAAGCATGCCAATGGCCAAATATAAGGCCATTGGAAAGTTTCCCAGATGCAAAATTAAAATAAAAATAATTTTTTTTATTTTCGGCGATTTCCGATGTTTAAGCGTAGCGCAGCGCCGCACAAACGGGGTGCGCTATAAAAATCATAAAATAAGACAATAAAAGCCACAAATGTGGAATTTATGAAAATTAAGTGACAATGTAAGGGAATAGCAGGCTGAAGACAACATGGCCACTGAGTAGGGGTTGCTAAGGGGAGAAGCCCAGTCTAAGACATGTAACCAAGCATTAGTAGGCAATCCTATGTAAATGAGTGTTAGGATAGTGAATCACACTTTTACATAGCAAATGAGCACAGTCAGTGGAGTGTAGGAGTAGGATATGGGGAGGAACAGAGTAGGAGATAGGTGACATCACAAGGGGAATATGTATGAAAGTAGTGAAGCTCATTGGAGCACAGTGGCATGTGTTAGCTGTCAGTTAGACATCATGGAAAGAGGTGTGTCAACAGGTAGGCCAGGGAAAGCCAAGAAATGGAAGGTATATACTGTGGATAACACCAAAGTTTCTTGCTGAGTGTGTATGCGCATGTGTGTGCGTCTGTAAACTCGAGTAAGACAGAACGCGCGCGTGGAAGCGTGAGTGTGGGCGTTTAAGCTGGAGTACGCATGTATAAGGCTGTTGGAAGACCTGTAAGCGTGTTTGCACTGGTGCGCCCATGTTTTAACCCGAATAAGCAAATTTTAGTCCGTCTAAGCATGTGTGCGCGCGTGTGAGCTGCTGTGAGTGTGTTTCCGCTTGTATGCGCGTCGCTCCCCCGAGGAAACAGAAAGGAAAAAGGAAGCACAACAAATAGTAGGAAGCTACCAGGGAATACTAGTAGAGCTAGCAGGTGCAAACAATCAGAATCAGGCAATTACACAGGTAGAACACTAGCCCAGCCCAGCACTTAAAACTCTGCAAACAACAGTGCAGTTTGTTTCTCTCAAGAGACACTGCAACACTGGAGTAAGTTACTAGAAGTGAAAACTGAAAAAGCTACACTCAGACAAAAAATGCTAGGGGCTGCCATTGCTGTTATAAGGCGACATATGCAACATGCTGAGGGTGGTGACATTGCAAATGCCGCCGGACAACCCACAGTGAGGAGACGGAGAAGAGTGTACAGGCCCAGGGTCACCTACCAGGGGTTACATGAGCTGGAGATAGTGGAGCGCTATAGAGTGGACAGAGACCTCCTACAGCAAATTGTTGAGCTGTGCAGGCCATGCCTCACACACAGAACCAACAGAGGGGAACCCATCCCAGTGGAAACCAAGGTATGTGTTGGCCTAAGAATACTAGCAATAGGTACCTTTCAGAGACCAACTGGTGATATGATGGGGATATCACAGGCATCAGCATCCAGGGTACTGCACTAGTTCCTGGCTCCCATGTCAGCACATGTCGGTGATCATGTATATTTCTCCAATTCCCGTGAGGTATTGGCCAGCAATATGCATCTCTTCCAGCAAATAGCAGAATACCCTGAGGTAGTGGGTGCAATAGACTGCACGCATATATGCATCAAAGCACCAGCCGGTGAGCGGGGTAGGGCCTACATTAACCGCAAGGGCTTCCCCTCCATCAACTGCCAAGTCATGTGTGATGCCCAGGGCATAATAATGAATGTGTGTGCTGGCTGCCCTGGAAGCTACCATGATTCCCATATCTGGCATGTGATGCAGCTGTACCAGACATTTGCCAATGGGGACATCCCACATGGTCACTTAGTGGGGGATGCTGGCTATGCACTGGAGCAGCGACTGATGACACCCATCAGAAACACACACACACCTGAACAGGAAAGCAATAATGAGGCACAAGCACAAACACGAAATGTAATTGAGCGTGTGTTTGGGTTGCTCAAGTCACGGTTCTGGTGCCTGGACACATCTGGTGGAGCCTTGCAATACTCACCAACTACATGTACCCAAATTGTCATGGTATGTGCTATGCTACATAATATGATTCTGCGAAAACAGCTGCAGCAGGACCAGCATAGGCCTGGGCCAAACAACACCCCACCAGTGCCAAGGTCATCACAGGCAGAGCGTGACTCAGAGGAGGAACAACCTGAGCCTGCCCCAGTAGGCAGAAGGAGGCGTGCCCAGTATGCCTTGGCCTTGGCAAAGAGGCAACGCATAGCACATACACTGGCTCAGTAGGAACCCTGGAAATGATACCTCTCTCTGACTCGCACATATAGTAAAAGGGCTGCCTAACTTGACACTACCTGTTTCCAAACATGTATAGGGAGTGCAGTATATGCATCTGACATCCCAAGAGAATGAGGGGAACCTTACAATGCTAATTGAACTATTAACTCAAAAAGTGGATCGGTTGTCCCAAAAGGTTAGCGCTACAACACGCATTCAACAAGAACTACAGGAGAGGGACAACAATATTCGTGAAAGCGCACTGGGTACGCAAAGAGCTCAAAACAGTGGAACTAGTAGTGGTTTCAACCAACCGGGAAGTAACAATAGCAGCGAGCAGCACCCGGGTGATCGACGACAGGGCAATGATGATGTTGAACAAACACAAACTGTAAACCAAGGGATTAGACCTGTACAGGCTGAAAGAAACATCGCTCCAGCACCAGTTTTGGATGTATGGGTGCATAGAGAATTCCATTTTAACAACGAAGGAACGACTGTCAACTTGGTAAACCAAGAAGAGGTAAGCCATGATTTAGCAACAAGACTGACTTTTTTTGACAACAAATTATTTAAAGTGCGGAAGTTGCAACTTGAAGTTGCTTACTTCCGTGAATGCATTAAATTAAAAATAGTACCGAAGGGATTAAGGCAATGGCAATTTCCTGCAGGACTTGTGGAAGGTTCGTCTTTCCACAGTGCTTTGTTAACTTTGTTCGACAGACATGGACTAGAGCTGTTAGGTTTATTTTGTGAACAGTATCAAATACTAATTGATGCCTTACTAATTGAAATAGACAAACTGGACAATGGCATTAAAAACGACATCGACTATGGGAGATACCAGTTCGAATATGAGAGATGCTTTAAAAGCATCGATGAACATCTTAGTAGACTCAATCTAACTAAAAATAAAAAAATCACTAGAGACTTAAATGACTATAGGTCTGGCAAAGCATACCCCATCCACCAGTGCATACTAATAGTAAGGCCTTAATCACTGGGGATTTGAGTGTGAATGCAAGTGTCTCTAGGGTCACGGAGGGAGATTTGAGGAACCAAAACGAGGATCAATGGGATGAGGACATGGAATATAATGACCAAGTCAACACCGTTGATGCCAGGAGGAGTGAAAGGATAGCGAACCAAAATAAAAATAAAAACCCAGGTATCAACAACAGCAATGGGGTTAACATGAATGGCAACCACCAGGGTGGAAATTTTCGACCAGGAGCCTCCTCTACTCGGGGCAGAACAACAACAAAAGGAGGGGGGCCAGGAGGAAAAGGTGGTGATTCTGGCACAATGTGATGACCCTTCAGAAACTTTGAATCATAGTTGTAGGATCCTATTGAATGAGAGTGGTGACTTTAAGGTGTTTAACTACACCGATTACAACATTAGCACTGAGACGGTTGAATTGCTAGCTAAAGGGTACACCTTTGTACCTTCCTCTCATTTTGATTTAGCTTGTACATTGATTGATTTGAAACTGTTTACGAGGAAGCTCAATTTATTACACCTCATGGGTAAGGACTTAAACAGGAAATCTGAATTTTATGTACCTAGTGTTTTCAACCCCCCACTACACCCTACACTTGCAATCTTTGAGAGGGCGATGGAACTAGATTTGAGGAATATAAAAAGACAAAAACCCAAACATGGTTACAATACTTACAATATAACCATGGAAGAAAGATCCGAATTACAGTTCCTCAGGGAGGCCCCTGTCCGTTTGATGAAGCCGGATAAGGGGGGTGGCATCACTATTATGTCCAGTGATGATTACAGCTCTAGAATGCACCAGATTATTAATAGTGAAGCTTACTCAAAAACATCTATTAGTGAGATGAATACAGTGCACAATAGGATTAAGGGCTTCATAGAGGAATTGTATATTGAGGCACGTATTGATAGGGAGACCTACAGTTACATGCAGCAAATTACACCAAGAACCCCTATGTTGTTCGGAATCCCTAAAATTCATAAAAATATCAATAACCCACCAATGAGACCCTTGGTGGATGGGAGGAACAGTATCACATACACCTGTGCCAAGGTCTTGGACAGGATCTTACAAAAGTATGTGGTAATGGAAAGGCAAATCACAAAAGACTCTTGGTCTTTCTTAAGTTCCATCAATACTTTAGGGTTCCACCCCGACTGCTTGCTAGTAACTATCGATGTGAAGGACCTTTACTCGTCCATTCCTCACAATATAGCAGTAGACTGGGTACCTGCAATGTTAAGGGCATTGGGAGCAACAAGTGAAGAAAGTCAATTGGTAGGAGAGTTGATTGATGTTGTTCTTTCATACAACTTCCTAAAGTTTGAGAAAGAACTATACCATCAAAGAATCGGGATAGCCATGGGTTCCCCATGTGGGGGGAGTATAGCTAATCTAGTCATGGCATTCTGGGAGAGATCTTTCTTACTAAACGAAGGAGGTTACAATTCTAAACTACTCTTCTACACTAGGTTTCTTGATGACATGTTTGTAATGTTCAATGGAACTACCACTGACATTGAGGAATTCATGGGGTACCTTAACAGTTCGACAGATTTTCTTTCTTTCACATTCCGATACAACAGTGATAGAATTGACTATCTAGACGTAGATCTTAGGAAGGATTACATTAGGAAAATTTGGGTTTCCAAGATACATCGGAAGGAAACATACTCTAATTCCTTCCTACACTATTCTAGCTGCCACCCTAAACACCAAAAGAAAGCAGTGGTAAAGGGTCAGTTAGTAAGGGCGGCTAGAATGACAACATATGATGAGGAATTTTCTATAGAATGTGAAACGTTATTCCAGTTCTTTTTGAGGAGAGGTTACCCCCATGACTTCCTTCTTGAGATCATGAAAGAAGTCCAATTCAAAAGAACTATGAAAGTATATGTACCGTTGTTAAATGATAGTGGCACAAATCAGAACCAGACAGTACCCCATGAAGGCAGCGAACCGAACGAAGTCAGTTTCATGGCTAGTTTTTGCTGTACCTTCAATTTAGACTCTCACTTGATTTACAGCATCATTTTAAAAAATTGGGATTTTCTGTCTAATGATGCTGAACTGCGGAACAAACTTCCAATTAAACCAAAGATGGTTTATAAAAGAGGCAGTAATTTAAAAGAACTTCTTGAGTGTAGTAAACAGTCATACACAACTAGGAAGGGAATGTTCAAATGCAACATGTGTAAGTATTGCAAGTTCATTGACGAAGGTTGTAACTTTGAAATGGGGGAGTGGAGGTTTAAAACACATTATAGACTCAACTGTAATAGTAAACAAGTGGTGTACTTGGCAAAGTGTTGCCAATGTCCGGCCTTCTACATTGGGAAGACGGACAGGAGGCTAAATGAGAGAATCTACGAACACCTCTACAGTATTAGGAGTAATAGACTGTCCAACGCTTTGGCAAGGCACATTAATGACAATCCAGGACATGAGTTCAAATTCAGGGCCATTGACCAACAGGTCAGTGATGGAAGGGGTGGCCATGACTCACTAAAACTTGAAAGGAAAGAGCTTCTCTGGCAACTGAGAGTAAACGCGAACCAGAGACCTGGTATTAATGAGATGTGTTCAATTCAGTGCATATTGAGGTTGAAAAACTTAGAGAGGTAGTGATTTTTAAACATTTTTAATTATTGGAATTTTAAACAGTAGATTGTTAGTTTCAACATGCTTGTTCTAGTTTCTATTAACTTCAAGAGGCAAACACCTGGTAACATCAAGGTGTATATATTGCCATCCTCTTCTTAGTGGTGGTTTATGGTCTTTATATATTCTTGTTTCTAGGAGACCAGTATATTGATGTTATGTAGTGTGAGTTGTGGACTTATTTTTTGCTAGTACAAACAGATAGGCCTCCCTACACACACCCACATACATTAAATGACTGTATTCATTATACAAATATTAGTTTTTATAGTATAGCATGTATCAACTGTATAAATAAAGAGTAAAGTATGTAGGAATGTGGCTATGTATTACATTTGGGTCTGTTTTTCACTAGCTGCACAGCATTTTAAAATTGATTTTTAAAATTGATTACTAACACCAATTTGCAGATTGTATGTAGTGTTTTTATATATGTGTGTATATACTTTTTATATTATATAAGTATATACTTTTTACTGCAACTTATTCCTTATGTGTTTCTTTGCTGTGGTTTGGATACACAGTAAAGATTCTGCAAATGCTTTGCAAGTTAGGTTGTAATGTTTGTATTTGACACTTGTATCTCATTGATTGCAGTATAAAATGTTCCAATGCAATAGGTTAATAGGTTTATTAATCTTTTTTAATTAGTTTTAATTAATGAAGTTGTATAAAGGCAAGCCCACTTGAGGGTTTCACTGTTTTGTCTTCTGAAGAAGTCAAGTACTGGCTTGTCGAAAAGTGTATGATACTGAACGCACTTTAAGTCAATAAACGAAAGTTATTCTCAGCATTTTCGTGAAGAGGGTCCTGTTTCCAACTGTTTTGTTATCAGTTTCTTTTTCGTTCCGTTTGTCATCTGACATAGGCAGCCCTGCAGCACCACCTGAGGCATGATTGCCATGTGTTAAGCAATGTAAGGTAGTGCTAAACAGCATTTACCACCATGTAGTATATGCAAACTTGATGACCTTGACTATCATCCTACCCTCACCAAACATGAGGCCACAATATGAAGACAAGATGATCAATTACAACAATTGGCTTAAGTATTGGTGTCAGTGAAAGGGGATACAATGCCTGTCAGCCTGGGATTACATGCTCGACAAGACATGATGCTTCGCTAGGGATGGATTTCACCTATCACCTGTGGCCTTTTGGATATTGCCAAAGGCTCTTGTCACCCCATAGTCCCTTTTTCAGGTAAGGCTCAAAACAGAAACCCACCTCCATAGGTATCACAAGGGATAAGAAACCATAAGTAATGCTACTCAATGCCAGAAGTCTAAACTGCAAGATGCACGCACTCCAAACTCTCCTCAGCATGGAGAATGTTGATATCTGTGCAGTAACAGAAACCTGGTTCAAGGCTCCCAAGAGCACCCTAGCATTAACAGGTTACACCTCATACCATGCTTTACAGCTGCAAAACATGGAACAAACTACAAAAGGAGGGTGAGTATCAATATTTTTCAAAGATACCCACACCCCAGGTTGGTGGCACAGCATGAAGCATCGGAGACTATCCATGTGCAACTAACAGTGGCTAAAACCGCCTTCCAGTTCATAGCCTGCTACAGACCACCCTCCTAAACCCAGGAACCACACTTGGCCAACTGGAGAACACATGAAAATATGAAGGTCTCCCCAAACACCATTATATTGGGCGACTTCAACTACCCAAACATAGACTGGGAGCATTACCCTAGCCCCAACACCCTAGCCCAAAGGTTCCCAGAATTTATAAACCAAAATGCTATGGAACAACTTGCTACCACTCCCACAACAGGGGAAAACATACTGGACCTGATCATCACCAACATGGGGACTCTATGCCCAACACCAGAAGTGTATCCCTCACTGGTAAGATCAGACCAGAGAGTAATCTCACTGAATATTCACATCCCGATCCCAGCCCATGGCCAGAAAAACACAGTGAAAATTATTCACTAAAGCAAATGTCACACTCCTCAAAACTGAGGTGGAATCCTTCACAGCCCCTGTGCCTGTGGAAAATATGGCCCAGACCTCATAACCCTTTATAAACGCATTCTATGAACACCTTCAGGAATGCATGGATCATGCAATCCCAAATAAAACCAAGACCCAATCCTCCAAAGCCAGGCATCCTGTCCGGTGGACACCAGCTATAAACAAACCATACAATACAAGGAGGAAGCTAATATATGATAGTTCAAAATCCCAAAAAGGGAAGGCATCTCTGATCAGTATTATTGAAAAACTATGGCCACACATAAGATCGTCTAAGGCCATCTTTGAGATAAAAATTGTACAGGACACTAAGGATAATTGCAAGGCATTCTTTACTTATGGTAGGGACCTGTGTGGGAATCCCCAGATATGCTCAGAAGTAGTCCAAAATGACAAACAATACACCAAACCCACAGACATTGCCAACATCTGAGCTAACAGGTTCAGTGCAAACTTCTCCCCCCCTCCCCACCAGAAGGGCAAATATCTATCCCAGCAGAGTGCTGGCCCCCTGACATCGCAGATGCTCAGGTAACAGCCAGCCTCTTCAAAGCAAAACACACAGCATCAATGGGACCAGACGGTGTCCTGGGCTGTGTCCAACATGAACCCCAAGAAGAATTGAACACAAACATAAAACCACTGTTCAATCTCAGCCTTACCACAGGATATGTACCCAAAGAGCAGTGTACAGCAACAGTGGTCCCTCTCCACAAAGGTGGTGCCTCAATGGATACTGCAAACTATCGCCCCAGAAGCCTGACTAGCTTGGTATGCAAAGCTATGGAAAGGATCATCATGGACCTCAGAAATAAACATATTGGGGACCTACAGACACTGGATCCTACCCAGTTTGGCTTTGTTAAGGGCAGATCCTGCCTCTTAAACCTGGTTGAGTCATTTGAAACAGTCACCAAGGCCATTGACAAGGGGAAGGTGGTCCACACAGCCTACCTGGACCTTGCAAAAGCCTTCCATACAGTACCCCACTTGGTCATCATAGATAAGATCACTAGCTTCAATATAAACCCCTATGTCACTAGATGGGTTGCAAACTGGCTCAAGGACAGAACCCACATGGTCAGAAATGTTGGAGCCATGTCAGACCCCAAACCAGCTACAAGTGGTGTATGTATGCAATCCTCTGTGAAAGGAATGGCCTTTTTGAAGACTGGGATAACACATTAAAAGATGTACATTCCACTTTGGAAAGACAGATGATGTCAGCGCCCTATAAATACAGCAGGAGAAGGGAAATCATCCAGTAATGCGAATAGCGTGCTGCGCTAATGCGCCTCTCTCAAGTATCATAACGTAGTTAGGTAGGGGTTTGAATCCTGCAAACGCTGTGTGTGTGTGTGTGTGTGTATGCAATTCTCTGTGAAAAGAATGGCCTTTTGGAAGACTGGGATAACACACTAAAAGATGTACATTCCTCTTTGGAAAGACTGATGATGTCAGCACCCTATAAATACAGCAGGAGAAAGGAAATCATCCGGGGGGGGGGGTGTGTGTATGCAATTCTCTGTGAAAGGAATGGCCTTTTTGAAGACTGGGATAACACACTAAAAGATGTACATTCCTCTTTGGAAAGACTGATGATGTCAGCGCCCTATAAATACAGCAGGAGAAGAGAAATCATCCAGGGGGGTGTGTATGTATGCAATTATCTGTGAAAGGAATGGCCTTTTTGAAGACTGGGATGACACACTAAAAGGTGTGTGTGTGTGGGGTGGGGGGGCAGGGGGGTGTGTATGTATGCAATTCTCTGTGAAAGGAATGGCCATTTTGAAGACTGGGATAACACACTAAAAGATGTACATTCCTCTTTGGAAAGACTGATGATGTCAGCGCCCTATAAATACAGCAGGAGAAGAGAAATCATCCAGTAATGTGAATAGCGCACTGCGCTAATGTGTCTCTCAAGTATCATAACATAGTTAGGTAGGGGTTTGAATCCTGCAAACACTGTATGTGTGTTGGAGGGGGGGTGTATGTATGCAATTCTCTGTGAAAGGAATGGCCTTTTTGAAGACTGGGATGACACACTAAAAGGTGTGTGTGTGTAGGGTGGGGGGTGTGTATGTATGCAATTCTCTGTGAAAGGAATGGCCTTTTTGAAGACTGGGATAACACACTAAAAGATGTACATTCCTCTTTGGAAAGACTGATGATGTCAGCGCCCTATAAATACAGCAGGAGAAGGGAAATCATCCAGTAATGCGAATAGCGCGCTGTGCTAATGCGTCTCTCTCAAGTATCATAACATAGTTAGGTAGGGGTTTGAATCCTGCAAACGATGTGTGTGTGTGGGGGGGGCAGGGGTGTGTGCATGTATGCAATTCTCTGTGAAAGGAATGGCCTTTTTGAAGACTGGGATAACACACTAAAAGATGTACATTCCTCTTTGGAAAGACTGATGATGTCAGCACCCTATAAATACAGCAGGAGAAGGGAAATCATCCAGTAATGTGAATAGCGTGCTATGCTAATGCGTCTCTCTCAAGTATCATAACATAGTTAGGTAGGGGTTTGAATCCTACAAATGCCATGTGTGCGTTTGTCAATGTGCTGTGTGTTTTGCTTTTATTATTGTATGACATATTATTATAACAGTAATTTCAATGCACACATCAGATATGTGTGTGCCACATACAGATATGTACCTGTGACCTTTAATAGTTCCTATGTGTGAAGCCTGCCCCATATGAATACAGTTGTTACCTTTGCCAGCATGTGCCGCAGCTTACCAGACCTTAGGCCATACATGTATGATGGTGACAATGCAGGCTACTGCAGTGATCTGTGTCCTAGGCCAACTATGTGACACACACACCCATGAAAGCTTTGATAGATTAATGTGGTTTAGGGTTCATATCTGGAGTATATGTCCGAGATGTTAAAACACAGCAAAGTCTGTGAATGATGGACACCCAGTGTAGGTGTATGGCAACTGTCACCGATATGCATACAGACACCTTCTTGCTTAGGTGATACACCGAGGGACTGCAGAATACCTTTGGAAATGTGAATATCACAGGAAAGATAAGATAACACTTGTCCACATGTACACACCATTACCCGTTCTACATGATGGGTGCTACCACCTACATGGTACTGTTGGAATACTATGTTAACTACATGCTGATGCCAATGCCACAGTTGTGTTACAGCAATACAGCATGGCTTAGACAACAGGTATCTGTCCGTATGATACCCCTGTGGTGGTTAGGTGTGTCATGTGTAGAATGCATTGTAGGCCACTATATGTATTTGCAGTCATGGATGGACATATCCGTAGTGTGTTGGCATGTACGTGAGACTGCTATATGCCAAAGAGTATTGTTCCCAGGGATGTGTGGGGCTCAGTAAGAATGGCTACTGATATAGTGTAGTACTGCAGGGATATCACTAACACCAGGTTTCTACATCTGTGTATCAGTTGAGGAGACACCATGTAATGACCACTGAATGTCAGGCTATGTAAGCTGTGTATACTAACAGAATGCAGACCATTGACATTTGGAAACCGTATCACCCACAGCATATTGTCAAACCATGTCATGTTCCATGCTAACCATGTTCACAAATGTACACCTGCAACTCAGTGCTGCAAACATCACACATGTACTGTCCACACCCCAACACATGCAGGCACAGGTACACACAACAGCCATGTGGCACATGTGCAGACAGTACACTTTGGGAATTAACACTAGTGTATACAAAATTACAATGACAAACATAGGTAATGCATCATGCATGCTCAAATATACCCACAACATCATTACACTGTACTGTTAACAACATGATAATATTACTACAGTGCTATGTAGTCACCCTTTGCATCAGCACCATGCTACCCTGTTCCTACATCAATGTTACAGATGGCAGGAGGTGGCACAGTTTCATCATATGCACAGGGTGTGTACTTGGTTTGCCAGAGTCTGCCATTGACACATCCAATTGACACGTATGTGTGTGTGTGTGTGTGTGTGTGTGTGTGTGTGTGTGTGTGTGTGTGTGTGTGTGTGTGTGTTAGTGAGGGACAACAGTACAACATGGGGCAATGTTGCTGCAATGTGTGTGTGTATGTGTTAGCCCTAGGTGTTAGCATTATGTGTGTGTATGCATGCACACAGTTCCACCACGTGGCTGCCATATATGGGTGTTTGTGGACAGCCACAGACTGTGCCTGCCAGGTCATACATATCACTGTCTCTGGCCACGGACATGGTACCTGTGCCTGGCAGGGGTGCTACGGACAGTATCAGGTACCAAGCCAGACTGGGTACTGTCATCAGAAACAGTGGGTTGTTGACAGGACACATGTCCCTGCTGGGACTGTCCAGAGCCATGTGCACGTGGTCTTCTCGGATGGTCTAATGACAACACAGACCCAGCATTGCTGGGGCTGGTACTGGTACTATGGGAGCAGCTGTGGGTTTGTTGTCATCCTCGATGACTGCCAGCTGATAATGTTGCTGGCATACGTCCACGTCAATGCCTCAACTGTCCTGCACTGTCCTGGCTCCTGGACATGTAGTTGTGGAAGAGATCTAATGTGTCCCCCCAACGTCTATCAATGACCTCGCTGATGTTACGGATGACAGACGCAACATCACGCATAGTGTCATTCATAGCGGTGCGATGTGCTCTAAGCTCCCTCAGACCCTGTCTGGTGTACCGTTCCATACGTGCCTGTGCCTGCATTACAGCCCGGAACATAGCTGAGGTTGAAAGACCTCTGTGGGCACGTCTGACAGGGGCAGTACGACCACGGATGCTCCCACGAGAACCCCTGGATATCTGCCTGTGTGGTACCATGTCAGGAATCTGGCCATGGCTGCTGTGAGGGGATGCATGTGCCAATGATACCACACTACCCTGGTCAATGCCCACTGTATGCTGTCCCTCAGCTAAGGACATTGGTGACAATGGATGTATCGGCAGGATGACTGTGCGCATTGATGGGGTTGACTGCTGTGTAGTGTCAATTGGCTGACCAACGACAGACCCTGTCACACCTCCCTGTGCCATTACACATGTATCATCATAATCACTATCCCCAACAGTGGCTTCAGGTTCCCTGCTGCACTCCACCAGAGCAACATCAGAACCTGTGAGAGGAAGATAGGAAACACAGTTTACAAATATGTACACGATATTAGCACACAGGCACACATGCACACATGCACACAAGCGCACATGCACACATGCACACAGGCGCACATGCACACATGCACACAGGTGCACATGCACACATGCACACATGCACACAGGCGCACATGCACATATGCACACAGGTGCACATGCACACAGGCATACATGCACACAGGCAAAAATGCACACAGTCACATAGGCACACAAGCACACAGGCACACTTCTCAGTACAGCAGATACAAACACAGACACACCTGCAATCCAACACATACACAATACTGTTTTAGGGTGTGTGACAGTATCACAAGGAAACACATCACTGCACACGTGTCAGCATGCAGATTATGTGTTGCACAGGAACATGCAGTGCAAGTGTAGACAGCCCTTGTTAATAACAGTATACATGTACTTGATGCTTGTGTGTAGTTGTTCAGTGATTGTCTCCACCCGGGGACACAATGTGTACAAGGACATAACAATGTTGTGCAAGTGTTACAAGCTGTGGGTGCATATATTTGCACACACACACACACACACACACACACACACACACACACACACATACACAACACATGACAGTGCTACGCAATGACTGCTATGTGTACTTTTGTGGTCGGCGGAACTGGATGTGGTGTAGTAACGTGAGCCATGATCAACATGCTTCTTGTGGTCAGTCAACAATAATAATGTGTGCCAGACAGGCAGCTATCATGCTGTATCTGACATGCAGTAACATGACTACATCCACAATTACACAGCCACTTGTTACATGGGTTTGTAAGGTGGCCAATAGTGAGCATTGCCTAACATGAATGTATTATTTGTTCAAGACTGTTGCACAAAGACATGATAGGCCTCTACCCCTCAGGTATATTATGTGTGCTGCGCAGATGATAAGTGGGATACTGAAGGGTGGCCATACAGCAGGTGTCATAATTGGACATGTGTAGCAGGCTAAGATGTAGTGTGTATGCCAAACATGTGTGTGTTTGTACATGTGTATCAGATATGCCTATACAATATCCAGTACTGTGTTGCCACACATGTGTGTCATGCTCTGTGTATTGCATGTAAGTGAGGCAGCTATTGAGAATAATGGGATATGCATAGTCTCACAGCAAACATGCACAGCATGCATTATGTGTAGGTGTGTTACATGTGTACAGACTACACCTCCATATGACATGCACATGTCATTAGCAATAGTATTGTTATTACACACGCACCAGCATGGATTGGCTGCCTTGCTGTCACTCCAGAGGGACCTGCAAAAATATGAGAGTGATTGCCAGTGGCCACAACTGTGCCATTGATACTGTGAGTATGATAAAGTACAGTAGTACAACAGGTGACTTTCACAGGTGTACAGATTATGCTCAGAATATCAATCTTGCAGAAGAATAGGCAGGTTAACAGCTACACAAACAGTACACATCTCAGACACACATAAACTTCCAGTACAGAGAACAGTCAACTACAGATATGGCATGTTACCTGCACACTCCATTTCAACATGCTGGGTGGCAACGGTCTCCATGATGACACGTTTGTGGATGTTGCTGTTGTTGGCCTGGAGCCACAACACTTAGGAGGTGCTCCTCCACACTGGTGAGGGGGGGTGGCTAGGTACCCCACCGCCTGTGGCAAGCTGTTGTCTGTGGATATCAGTCGCACGCTGCCGGACATGTCTAATTAAATCACTGCAGTGATGGCGTACCTGCTCATATGTCTGGTTATGCATGCCTATGTCATTTACCCAACGGGCAAGATCTTGCCACAGTGCAGCCCTCTCATGCTGGTTCTGGCTGGTCCTGGAAAACAGCACACAGTAATTCTGCACCAGGCTCTGGTGGATCTCCTGATCCTCTGCTGCTGTATAAGGTGGGTTTCGCTGATGCACCATCACCCTGGAAGGAAAAGAAAAATATGTGAGCAAGTCATGTGGCACACTTAATATTCTAATGTACTGATATCACTTAACTGCCATATATAGCATCTGTCTGTCTATCATGGGTTACACATGTTCGATACCACATATCAGTGCTCAGCCCACAACTGACTGACAGTGCCTGCCACACTCCATACAACAAACTAGTATACACAAGCACTCGGCACACTGTGTGGGATACAATGCACAACCTCACACTGGGGGTATGTATCAAGCTAATGGATGAAGAATATTGTCATCCCATGCAATGAATGCAATGCACATTTACAGTTTCAATGGTAATCCACCCTAGTCTTTGATGCCATACCCCTACCTGACATATGTGCACAGTTGTTACTATAGCCAGCATACTGCTGTCACAGAGTATACATGCTGCCAGGTACACACACATACCCTGTAACACACATGTGATTGTGGCCATAGTACAGGCATCATTACACACACATTACACATACATACAACACACAAATGTATGACAACACAGATGAGCATTAACTGTGTACCTTATAGTACTGTGTGCCCCTACTTACAGATACCTATGCATGAGGTATGTAATCTGTGCAGACTACAGGAAACACACCAGACAGTGTTACCAGGGAATGTGAACATACACCATACTGTAGTGCTTAGGCCTACAACATCAGGTAGTACAACAGTTCATATGTGAGCTGGATTCAACAGCAGTACCACTTACTGAGTATGGCACAACATATGCCAATCTACTATGTTTGCATCCCGATAACTGACACATCTTTCTCTGGCCTCACACCAAGGACACCAACTACCATGACAGATACAAACTCACACTAAGCTATCACACCTTTACAGACCTTGCACACAATCAGTGTCACACTAATTCAACGTCACATAGCTGGTATTGCACTGAGTACATGTGTGTGTGCATTGTGTCATAGGTAGGTACTATGCTATTGGCCCTGGTCCTAGGGCAACCTAGCCATATGCTACCCTGCCCTTTGAGACACATGTAATGTGATTTTACTTGCTCCTGTGAAACGGTTACACAGAGGTGACTCACAGGGCATATTACCTATCTCCAAACATTCATCAGGGGTATGTATGACATCTACTAATAAGGAGCCTTGTTTGTTAATGCTGGGTGGTTTACTCCAGGGTATGGCATATTTGTGTATAGAAACCTGTACCTCCAGCATGTGCTGTTTAGTGCGGTGACAAGGATTAGGGCCCTAGGTCATGTAGGCTGGACAGATTGTGAGGTGTTGCCATGGTGGTTGGCCAACTGGTATGGGTGTGACATAACTGTGTATGTCCAGCAGTGGTAACCTCTGTGTAGGAAGTATGCAAGGCACTCTAGCTGTGGTTTTGTGAGTCAGTCTGCATAGGGAATGTGTTTGAGGGCATTATCAGTCTTTGTTAGGTATGTCTGTGGCCTTTCCACTTGCTGTAGTTCTCATGGGAGGTACATACTGCATAGGACATTGTGAGGTATAGAGGGGTACACTGACTTACATTTCTCTAGCTGACACACCTTTTGTGATGACACGTACCATGTACAGGGATTACAAGACTAGTGTGTCACTGTAGATATCAAAGGGGAGGCTATTGTACACCTGTGTCCCATGTTCTCTTCTGACACCTCCAGTGGTAGGCGGGCAACTGCCTATGTGGTAGTTAGTGGGTAACATGTTTTGGAATGGGGTATGGTACTGCAGTATCAACAATGGTGTTCAGTCCATGCCTTGGTCACCAGGCACCTGTTGCAGTACATCTGCCCCCTTGTCCCCCACTCTCACTCTCTCTTTATATATATCTATATATATACACACACTTCTAAACATCCATTGCTGTACATATAGACTGCTGACCTTTCATGGTTGGAATATCACTTCTGAAACAGTTGTGAGACATACCATTCTGTAAAGATATTGCACAGTGTTGTGCATAACGCATTATGCTGTCCTCAGGCCATATAGCTGTAGCAGGCCTCACTGGCTCAGTGCCACAGAAGTTCTCCACCACATGACATATACCTGCACTGCATGCTGTTTTCAATGCCACACACTACAACCTACATTGATATGTGCACATAGCAACCTTCAACTACATATGTATGTCCAGCCTTCAGTACAGTTGCAGTATGTCCCTTGCCCTATGCACATCTGCATATACATATAGATACAGACTGCTAACACATATGGAGGGTTCACAGTATGTAGATTATTAGATTATGTAGTTTACATTACCTTTGTCTCGGACAGCTTTTTTCTGCTGGCTTGCTGGCTGGCTTGCTGGCTAGCTTGCTTTTTATTTTTTTTTTTTTGGGCTCTGTCTCTGTCTCTCTCTCTCTCTCTCTCTCTCTCTCTCTCTCTCTCTCTCTCTCTCTCTCTATCTCTATCTCCCTCCAGTTGCTGCAATGATATTATTGCATGTGTGGACTGGCAGTACAGGCTGCTTTAGTAGGTATCTGCACATGTGCATGTGATGGCCTCTGCATCAATTGGTGGCCAGCATTTAGTAATTGCATGCAGCCTGCTGTGTGTTAATTACAGTTCTCACTGTGATTTCAGGATACTGCTATAAAATGATAGGTTAGGTAGGCATAGGCCTTTCAGTTTTGCAAGGTGGGGACTATGCTGGTTTGCTGTGGACACTGTCGTGTGTGTCAGAAGGTTGGTATCTCTCTCATATCTAACGCTGTGTTGTAGCCCTGAAATGCATGTTGTACTGAAACCTGACTGTTGCTTCTTCCAGTTCACTCTTCTCAGTGTGTATGTTAACTCACACCTGCTAATGCTAACACTGTTTACATGGGAGTATGTACTTACCTGTGGGATTTGAGGATTAACTGGCATACAACAGTAGTTATTGCAATGTGTTGCTATGGCTTTTGTATTTTCCCTTTACATTCACTCCTTGAATGCCTGATATTTGTCTTTACTGGAATGTGTTGCTATGGCTTTCCTATTTTCCATTTACATTCACTCCTTGTAATGCATGATATATTTCTTTCAGCACTAAGTTCTTATATGTTTGCTGTGGCTTGGTGGCACTTCATACAGTCTGGTGAGCCCAAGGTCTGGGGTTTGACACTTACAGGGGTATTTTATTTTGCTGCTGAGCAGTACTAGGGCCTTGTCATACAGAGTGAATAAGGCACTTTTAAACAGTTGTAAGCAGGAAGCAGGAAGTCATTGGGGACACCAGCTAGGGATGTGCAGGCTGGGTGAAGGGAAGGTCCATAGCTGCACATTTCTTTAACTGCAATAGCTGTACATATGTTTGACATTTGCTGTGACATTTGAAACCTTCCACCCCTGAGAGAGGGGTGAGGACAACTAAGTATATTGTACTAACAATTATGAATATCAGGCACATGCAGTGCTTGTGAACTTCTATACTGTCATTAGTATGTTAGATGGCTACATCCTTTGATATTTCTGTGGTGTACTCCTACATAAGGGCATGCTTGTGGAAGTAATTCTACAGCTATTCGCAGAGTATGTAACAGCAGACAGGTTGATATGCCTGTGTGTTTCTGACACTTGCAGGCCTCAGATACTCTCAGGTATATATTTGACCAGCCTCAGGGAAAGGTACATATCAGTGGGATACACCCGTGATATATTTCAGATATTCTGCAGTTGTGACTGTGGGGTATTTTGAGCATATGTATTACTACACCATTTCTGACATGCAAATAGTGTCTACTTTAACTTATTGACAGTTACCATTACGTGGGATTCCCCACCTTTCTGCCTACTGTTAGTATATTTCACAGGGAGTTAGTGGGGCACAGGTAACAGTTGTTTGCAAATCAAGGACATCCCTGTAAATCAGTCACAGTTGGGAGGTCTGGCCTCTTACCTATTCAAATATGGCGGTGTTTATACTGCTCTGATACTGTGTGGGGTTTGTAAGGTGCTACTGTAACATTATTACCTACTAGCATGGCTGTTTCTCTTCTCACACAAATGTAATGCAATTCCACAAGAATTGCCAGTAGAGATACACAGAACAAGCTTTGTGTAATGGCCTTCCTATTTTCCCTTTACATTCACTCCTTGTATTTCACAATATATTTCCTTCAGCACCAAGTTCTTGTATATCTGCTGTGGCTCAGTGGTAATTCATGCAGACTAGTGTTGCCAAGGTCCTGGGTTCGAGACTGACAGGGGTATTTTATTTTTCTGATGAGCAGACTACAGGCCTTGTCATACAAAGTGACACTTTTAAGCAGTTGTAAGCGGGTTTGCGCGAGTTTGCACAATGCTTAGCTATGCTTATCTATGCTTAGCTAAGCGCACACAAGCGCACACCCGCTGACTACTGCTTAAAAGTTCTTACTCCTGCTAACACCCCCACTATTTTCTTTTAAAGAAAAGAAAATGGGGAAATAGGAAAGTGGTGAAAAAGGGGGCACAAAGAGGGTAGGACAGTAGGAAAGCAAGCTCGGGATGTGCAGGAAGGATGTAGGGAAGGTCCATAGCTGCCCATTTCTTTATCAGCAACAGCTGTGCATATGTTTGAAATTTGGTGTGAAATTTGAAACCTTCCACCCCTGAGAGAGGGTTGAGGACAACAAAATATGTTGTACTGCCAATTAGAATTATCAGTTTACATGTCCAGTGGACATGTGTGTGAATTGGGCAGCTATGTATGGGGCGTAATTTTTTTTGTGGGAACAGAGTGCCCTTTTTTTATTTTTTTTTTTCAGGTGAGAGTGGAATGTGAGGTACAGGAAGTAGGTATATTTGGGGAGGTTAACAGACAAGGCAAACAAGACTCATACAGGGGCGGAGTATGACACGTGGGGGGGAAACACAATTGACGGGGACAGATGTTTGGATATCGCGAGCCCATGAGCCCACAGATGGCAACAGTGAAACTGAGATCCCCACCCATGGGCAGTTACCACTGTGCCTTCACAGCCCAGACTGGGGCTGTGCTGGGGCTGGATAGGATGGGCAGGCACACCCGTGAGTTGCGCCACTCTCGCCTCGAGCTGGCATAGGGGATCAGTCACAGAATGCCTGATCTCACTACGTACCACAGACCGGACCCTATGGAGGGTGAGTGGAGGCTCTCCTCTGGCCACGCTTGCAGAGGGGGGACAAGCCACATCCCCTGCAGCGCTTCCACCCAAAGGTGGCACAGGGCCACCGGAGGAGGAGGTCCCGGCCTGGGCACTGGTGCCAGGTGCACTCGCCAGCTGAGGTGGGAGAGGTGGGTCCGCTGGAACCCACCTTCCCTGTTGTCCTATGTTTAACAGTATTTTATGGCATTTTGGGTTAGTAACAAACACCACCATTCAAAATTAGTTGTAACAGCATGCATCAGTATTCCTATTAACCAAACACCCATGAATTCCAAACATTGAGCAGCAAGCATAACACATGCATATTCAGAACAACAGTGCACTTTCCAACAGCATGCAGGGTTGATTGGTGGCAACAGGCCATCAGGTTTGGATATGTGAACAGGGCACATGCATCAATGTACATGCAGATATGTATGAACCAACAGGACAAATGTCCATGGGAATTAATTGTGAATACACATACCCAGTTTGGTGTGGAATGGCATAATTTGTGAAAATAGGGTAGGGTGGAGAAATATTACATTAACAACTTACACTACCTATACATATACTGTACATTCCTAGTAGATGCAGATATATATCCCCTACATGTATTAGTACAGTTTCCTGTATGTAACCTTAGGAATGTTGGTGATGGGGATGTTACTGCTACATTAATATACATGCCATTTTTATTCATATATGTTCATATCTGGCTGTGTTCAGGTACAGCATCCTGCTACATTTGATTTATATGGATCTAGACAACTGTGGATGTTCAGCATTTCATACAACCATACTATCTCCATAATGCTAGGGTACAGCAACATATCCAAATTGTGGGATGGACACAGTCCAGGTTCTGTACTTTATTTAAGACATTACACTCTTTGGTTGTGGCTGTCGCATTCATTTCATTATGTAGTGACTGTGGTATACCTTTATTCCAGACTTATTACAGCTTTCTTGGTAGCTTCAAACTGTCTTTCTCACACTCTCTCACTTATTTTATATTTACATTTCAGAATGGTACTTAATTCTAGGCTTTATTAACATTTATTACTGGGTTACAACAATCCTTTCCAGCTGACTCACTTATTTCATATGGCAGAATTTGCATGGATGTATTCGACACTTGTCTATCCTTTGTTGATTGATTACCACTCATTTTCAGGCTGAAGCAGTTATCTGATATTACAATACAGGTGGAAACTCTATTTGAGACTTGTTTAATCTTTATTGCTGGATTGCAATACACTCTTTTCCAGGCTGCATCACTTATCTAATCTTACAATACAGGCAGAATCTTTATTCTAGGCTTATTTCACCTTTATTACTGGGTTACAACACTGAACTCTTTTACAATCTGTCTCACTTATATTCTATAACAATACCAGCTAAATAATTACTAACCTGCCTGGTGGCGCAACCTCAGCAGCCTATCAGCATAGGCTCGCTGATTCACGGAACGAACACCTGCAGCTGTAATATAAATGAAGGAATATTGGAACATACCTCTCCATACTATAGGCTAGGATAGCATTTCTTACATACGTAATTACATGGATACTTACTCAGTAGTGGGGCATTGGGCATTTGGCGGGCCTCCTGGATCCAATGGTTCAGTTGGTCCTCCTTACGTTGCTTCAGGTCCGCATGGTAGTGATGGACCTGTTCACCAGTCCTTGGAATGCCTGAGGCACTGGTGAGATCATGTGCCAACTGGTTCCACGCCTCTGCCTTGTACGCTCCCCATTGAACCTGGCCCTGCATGAGTTGTGCTTCATGATCATGGACTAGGAGCCAAACCATATATTTTGACTCCACAACACCCCACCTTTGTGCTCTAAAGTGATTTCCCTCTCGGGAAAATGCTTGGGGGCAGCATTTTGAGGAGTGTCCATTTTTAAGAGAATCTGTGAGTACAAAATGGAAGTTTGTTGCTGCTGCTTCCTGTACTAAAACAAAAGCCCTTCAGCAGTGGAGCCAGCAAGACGTATTCAGTTTTGGACAGTCTGCTGGCTCTCTGCATTGCCCCAAAGCATGTCAAAATAGGTTTGGCATAAAACAGTGAATAGAAAATGTAGGAATGAAGGTTCCATATTTGAGTTATTTCAGGAATGTATATTCCATTTCTCATGTTTTGCCTCAGGTAAATTCTGTGATTATGGAAGTACATGAATATATTATGAGATCGGTTATGCTTCAGAATGAATGTGCTCCAAATGCCTTTCACAATTACACCATTACATGTATTTCACCAAAGATGGACCTGGGAGGTCATAAAACTGGATAAAACCGTCATTTGGGCATTAATACTTAATTAAAGATAAACAGAATTTACTGAAACTCTTACTGCGAAACCCCTTAATTTGTCAATTCTAAGACAATAAACATGCATTACAGTAGACCCATTTGCTTTCTTTGCTGACTTAAATGCACTTTTGTCTCCATTTATCTGCTTGTAAATTGATCTTTTACTACTCAGAGTTACTCAAAACGTTCTTGTCTCAGAATTTACATAGTGTCTGGCTGACTACACTCCTTCATGTGGACTTTACTATTTCACTGTGTGTTAGTGGGTGTGTGCTTTAAAGAGCTAAATTCAATTTCCAGCATACCTTGCACATGAATATCCCTTACATGTGTCTCATTATAGCTGCAACAAATAGTTCTGCAAATAAAAGAAAATGTCATAGGAACAAATATACCTCAACATTAATGTGTATCAGACATCATGGCCTGTTTTTGGATAGTCTAAGTATCAACATGTATACTTCTGTTTTATAACACCATACTTTCATAGAAACACATAAAGCTGTTATGTACTCTGTAACACTTCATAATTTTTGTATATTGGGGTATTCTATTTTGGCTTTAGAATATTTTATATACAATAATGCCACTGTTAATGTTCCATCAAAGGTACATCATCAAATAAATGAAACAAAGGAACGTATCAGGTAGGCAGGAGTATTTCAGAATTTAATTTTAAGGGGAAATCCCACCTCGGCAGCATTTAAAGCATAAACTTTTCATTCTGCCTTTTTCTCATTAGATGTACAACATTATCTTTCTTGACTGTGTCATCCCACTAAGTCAGTGGCATCCTTTCAGGGAAGACCTCATGAGGTATTTATACTGATTAGGAGAAATTTGAACAGGGCACGGGGATATTACCCCAGTTCTTTTCCGTCACATGATGGATGAATGCAAGCTGCAGTAGTAAAAGCCTCTGAGCAGAATGTTGGTGCACATACAACAAATGCAGGTGTTACCTGAGCAGCTATTGTCAATATTGGCCTAATCAGATGATATTGCCATGGTAGAACTTGCTGTAGGCTGTCTTTAAAGAATCACAGTTGAAGGCTATGATGAGAGAACAGCTGGGATCCAGGAGCTGTGTATCCTGGAATGGTATAGTTAATCGCAAAATTACCACTTTGTGATGGTTTGGCTACAGCAGACTCAAGACAGATATGTGTAGACAGATCCGCATGTACTCAAGACAGATATGTGTAGACAGATCCGCATGTACTCAAGACAGATATGTGTAGACAGATCAGCATGTACTCAAGACAGATATGTGTAGACAGATCCACATGTATGTTATGTCAAGAAGAACTGAAGAATATTTCAATTCTTCATGTTCTTATTAAAGACTGGAACTAGTATGGCAACAACTTTCTTTGCTGAATGTTAAGAGACCTAGCAGTGACATACAGTATAAAGATAGGTTCAGATGTGTTAACTATGTCCCTTGGGCATTATAGTCCAGCCTTTAGGCTTTTGCATTCAGTATAAATGAGGTGCTGTGCAGTTCAGTACGGACAGACGCCAATGTCTATTTTGAATCTCATGACCTTACTTACAAGTTTGTGAATGTATTTGATTTACAAAAGATTCAAAAACCGTGGGCAGTGTATGAAATAACTGTTTCTGCATTAGCTGTTAAAAAAATGTATATGCAATTCAGGAATATTTCTTATTTGGCATCTTTCTGTAATAGTGTTTTTTATATTTGTAAGATATTTGATGGTAGAGGGTTATGAAATTGGAGGTGAGAATTCTAGGTACATTTGAACATTTTGGAGAACATGGTTACACATTTATCTAGTGTCTGAATTGTGAAGGGACATAGAAGTGTGTTATGGTACACAGAGCAACCTAAAACATTTTTTTGCTGAGTGAGGTTGATTTGTTGAATATAAGAATGTCCTTTCAAAAGATATACTGTTTGTGACAAACAGGGTTATACATTCAAGGAATTGTTAAGCCCAAACAGAATGACGATCAATGGACATATACATAAATACATTAAAATCCCAGCGGTTTCATACCTGTAGACTTCTTCAGATGTTTAATGATCCCTTACCTCTCTGAGTCTTTCTAATCTTTCAGCATGAACCACGCTGTTCACTGAAATGTCCTGAGCAGCTTGCGTACGATTCTTACTCTACATTCGCAGTGAATTTTAGCATACAGTAAAGTGCATTCCAGGATGTATTTATTCACTGTACTTAAACGCAGAGTAAAATAAACATTTGGTAATAGGTTAAAATTTTGGAGAACAAGGTTATACATTTCACTAGTGTCTGAATTGTGAAGGGAAATAAAGGTGTGTTATGGTATACAGAGGAACCTAAAACATGTTTTTGCTGAGGGAGGTTGATATGTTTAATATAAGAATGTCCTTTCAAATGGAACAGGGTTATACTTTCAAGGAATGCTTTTTATCTTGCTGTTCTTGTGGTGGAAGCCATAAATGGTTTGAATTTAGGTCTGCCCATACCTGCCTTGCTTTACAGGAAGCAGGACCAACTGTAGAGAGGGAAAGGATTTCCTTCTTGGGAAAATGGGTAGTATGATACAGAGGAGGCTTGTGTTCCACCTATTACAAATAATTCTGGAAGTCAGGTTGAGGATCCAGTCTTGTGAAAGGTCTCTCAAAGCATGTCACAACCAGATAAGGAGATTACTTCCATACCAAAGGATACTGTTTTTGAAGGTGAGACATGGCAAACTAAGAAATCTCTTTCTAGTAGAAAATGTAAAAAAAACTTTATGAAGGGAAGAAAGTCAAGAAAACAGTATCTAGTGTGTGTTTTAGTTTGTAACTTGAAGTTTGATATCTTAGCACTATTGGATACAAGCACCATACCTCCCCATAACTGTTGAGTTTGAATGTTTATTGGGGTGACAGTGTATTATGGGGTTTGGGAAGGTACAGCTGCTCTGATGTCAGTACATTTGATGGTGTTTTTCGATCCATTTGATATTTTATGTGGAACCTTGTACAATGCCCATACCATAACATTTGCTGTATTGGGGGGAGCAGATATCATTGAATGTGATATCAGATGAATCACTACAAGTTTATGAGTACCAGATTGAGCACTGACACTATAGAAACTGATCTAGAATTACTGAGGTGTTTTGTCACCCTAAACAGTGGAATAGCACAGCAGTAGGTAACCATGACAGCTCTAGCACCAGTGTCCATAGAGGAGTACTTTACCTCATTTTGCTGGACACTCCAATTGGACAAACCAAAGGAGAATTACCTTGATCAGTGATGCCATAACTGAACTGTTTTTCTTAATTTCTGACAGGATTTATTGAACATTTAAGCAGATTTCTTAATGTTAACTGTAACTGATGACAGACATAGTCAATCTACAGATACAAGTATGAACCTCCGCATAGTTTTCTTGCTGCTGCCTGACATTTAAATATGTTGCAAAAGTAGAAATCACAATTTCTGGCACTTTTCTCAAAAAAGGTTGCTTGACTATGCTGACTTTATATTTAATACAATAATTAAGATGAAATAAGGTTGAAAACTCCATTTGTTATTAACAATCCAAAATAAGAGAGGTAGATACGCCACAACTATCGAAGCAAACCAGATAGACAAGCGTAGAAACAAAATCCTTTATTCGAATAAGTAAGCGCTTTCACGTCACTTAGAATGCTTCATCAGACTTTAACAGAATAAAGAAAATTCAAATCACTTAAATATATGTAATACACCAATAAAACACCATTTTCATGTCACATGTCTTTCAGATGAAATTACATCACTTCCATTAAAAGACAAAAGGGACGAAAGACATATTAAATGTGTATAAAAACACATAAAAACACATATAAAACATACAAATATATTAAATATATTAAACTAATGTTTAAATGGCCTATCTAATAAAAATGGTTTCAGTGATAACTTATCATTGAGACCATGACCTTTATCAGCCGCTAGCTTGATTATCCACCTAGCCTCTGTTTCCGCCCATGTTATAAAGACATGTGTCTGGAGTATTTCTTCCCGGGCCTCTGCTGATAATTGGCTTCATTCCAAGTCGGACTTTCCTGGTAAACAAATCTATATAAATAAAAATGTAAATGTTTGTTTGTTCAAAATCTTAAATCTCCAAAAGTTCTTCACTGATTGCTTTGAAATTTTCACACAATGTTGCATTCGAATATGCGTGTGTTTTTATATACCTACTATTATATAGATGTCACACGTTGCATTTGAATATGCGCGTGTTTTTATATACCTACTATGGATTCTATATATTTGTATACAAATATGCAATTTTATATGTTTTTGTTATAACTTTCTTCTTTTTCAGTGCAATCGATCTGCTTTAGTTCATCCAAATAATGCCTCACAGAAGATCAAACTTAGGTTGTCGTACTCGCGGAGCGGAAGCAGTATGACGAGTAATTGCAAATCAAACTGAGGAAGAACGGGCATCAGCGAACGAGTGAAACAGAAAAGACTGGCTCAAATACGTGCTGAGGAAGCAGCAGAGCGACGTGCAGCCAGATTTGAGGATGCACGGTTGGGAGCATGGCAATCGCATTCTGCAGCTTCAGATCTGCTTCGTTCTCCTCGATCGGCACCAGCGGACGAAATAACTACTTGCCTGAAATACTCTACTTTGTGGTGACACGTAAAGACATTAAAATTAACTACAACTATGCATGTCCAGCTGCAAAACGATCGATCAGCTGAGAAAAGGTGCCGGTGGATCTGACCTCAGGACAAATTTCATTGCCTCATAACTTCTGCAATTTAGTGACGTCAAAAGAAGAATTGGTTGAAAAAGTATTTCCCAATATTCAAACCAATTATAAGAATCATGATTGGCTGACTGAACGAGCTATTCTTGCGGCCAAGAACAAAGACGTCTACGAACTTAACAATATTATTCAGTCTAACATTCAAAACAAGGCAGTCACATACAAGTCCGTCGACACTGTTGTGGAAGCAGATGAAGCGGTTAATTATCCAACAGAATTTTTGAATTCACTCGATCTGCCAGGGATGCCACAGCACGTACTGCAACTGAAAATCGGCGTGCCAATTATCATGTTGCGAAATATCAACTAGCCAAAGCTTTGCAACGGCACGCGGCTTGCAGTAAATAAATTAATGAGCAACGTCATAGAAGCAACAATCTTGACAGGACCTTTCAAAGGTGAAGATGTCCTCATTCCTCACATTCCTATGATTCCAACGGATATGCCATTTCAATTTAAGAGATTGCAATTCCCAATTCGATTGGCGTTTGCAATCACCATCAACAAAGTTCAGGACCAATCTTTAGAATTGTGCGGTTTAGAGCTACACATGGATTGCTTCTCACATGGACAATTATATGTTGCGTGTTCTAGAGTCGGCAAACCAGACAATCTCTATATCTGCACAGACAATGGAACAACAAAAAATATTGTATACCCACAAGCATTGTGAAATTAAATATATTAGAAACGTGCGCTTTCTCTTTTCTTTCTTTTCCATTTAACCAGACTGAGCCACAGCAAAGCATGGCCGGGTACAGTTAGTATTAAATAAAACAAATTAATTAATTAATTAATTAATTAATTAATTAATTAATTAATTAATTAATTGATTAATTAATCAATAGATCTTTGGGCAAAAATACAAACTAGTGGTTGTCTGTCTTCAGACAACGATTTGTATGGGAGGGTGCAATGAAAAGGAGGATAAGTCTAAGGTCAGGTAATGGCAAAAGAGTGACCAGCATTAGTGCACTTTGTTGACTGGACATATCCCTTTCTGCTAATGACCCCTTTCAAAAACAAAACAACTAAACATCACAAAGGGTACTTACTTAGGCTACACAAGTATAAAGTGCATCCTCCAGGCATTTCTGGTGACAGAATAATGCTTCAAGAAGGAATCTAATGCAATGTTTTTTACTGTTTTTTTTTCCCTAAATGTCTCATGAACTCCTAATTCCAGTGTAGTAGGCATAC